>NW_026894130.1:0-188263 GCF_032452875.1 Bos javanicus | reverse complement strand
GGATCATGCAATGATCATGTAGCTACCATGCACCGATCACGTGATGATCATACACTGATCAGGTGACTGATCATGCACTGATCACGTGGTTACCATGCACTGATCATGTGGCTGATCATACACTGATCACCTGCCTGGTCATGCACAGATCACGTGACTAATCATGAACTGATCACGTAGCAATCATTCACTGATCACCTGGCTGATCATGCACTGATCACGTGGCTATCATGCAATGATCACGTGGCTATCATGCACTGATCACGTGGCTGATCATGCACTGATACCGTGACTGAGCATGGACTGATCACATGACTATCATGTAGTGATCACGTGACTTAATGGCCCTGACCATGTGACTGATCATGCGCTGAGCATGTTTGCTATCATACACTGATCATGTGCCTCTGGAGGCAATAAACAAAGAGCTGAGTAGGCATGAATCAAACAGTCAGCAGGCAATAATCATGGAACTCAGCTGTGAGGAATCATGCTGCTCAGCTGGCAATAATCAAGCAGCTGAGCAGGCAGGAATTACACAGCACAGCTGGCAATTGTCAAGCAGATGACAGGCAGGAATCATGCAGCTCAGCTGCCAATTGTCAAGCAGATGAGCAGACAGGAATCACGCAGCTCAGCAGGCCCTGATCACGTGACTGAGCATGCACTGTTCACGCCGCTGATCACACACCTATCACGTGACTGATCATGCACTGGTCACGTTGCTCTCATGCACTGATCACGTGATTGCGCATGCACTGATCACGTAATTGTATGCACTGCTCACGTGGCTATCATGCACTGATCATGTGACTGATCATGCACTGATCACGTAGCTATCTTGCACTGATCACTTGGCTGATCATACACTCATCACGGGACTGATCGTGCACTGATTACGGCGCTATCATGCATTGACTACATGACTCCACATGCACTGATCACGTGGATGATCATGCACTGATTACGTGACTGACCATGCACTGATCACGTGACTGATTATGCACTGATCACGTGGCTGATCATGCACTGATCATGTGGCTATCATGCACTGCTCACGTGGCTGATCATGCAAACATCAGGTGGCTATCATGCACTTTTCACCTGGCTGGTCATGCAATGTTCACGTACCTACCATATACTGGTCACGTGACTGATCATGCAAAGATCACGTAAATGATCATGCACTGTTCACGTGACTGATCATGTACTGATCACGTGACTGATCACGCACTGATCACGTGGCTATCATGCACTGCTCACGTGGCTGATCATGCAATGATCACGTAGCTCCCATGTACTGGTCACGAGACTGATCATGCACTGATCATGTAATTAATCCTGCACTGATCACTTGACTCATCATGCACTGATCACGTGGCTGATCGCACACATATCACGTGACTGATCATGCACTGATCACGTGGTTATCATGCACTGATCACGTGGCTATCATTCACTGATCACGTGGATATCATGCACGGGTCACGTGGCTGATCACACACGTATCACGTGACTGATCATGCTCTGATCACGTGGCTATCATGCACTGATCACGTGGCTGATCATGCATGATCACGTAGCTACCATGTACTGGTCACGTGACTGATCTTGCACTGATCACGTAATTGATCATGCACTGATCACGTGGCTGATCAAGCACTGATCACGTGGCTATCATGCACTGCTAACGTGGCTGATCATGCAATGATCACGTAGCTACCATGTACTGGTCACCTGACTGATCTTGCACTGATCACGTAATTGATCATGCACTGATCACGTGGCTGATCAAGCACTGATCACTTGGCTATCATGCACTGCTAACGTGGCTGATCATGAAATGATCATTCAGCTACCATGTACTGGTCACGTGACTGATCATGCACTGATCATGTGGCTGATCATGCACTGATCACGTGACTGATCATGCACTGATCACGTGGCTATCATGCACTGATCACTTGGCTGGTCATACACTGATCACGCAGCTCCCATGTACTGGTCACGTGACTGATCATGCACTGATCATGTAATTAATCCTGCACTGATCACTTGACTCATCATGCACTGATCACGTGGCTGATCACACACGTATCACGTGACTGATCATGCACTGATCACGTGGTTATCATGCACTTATCACGTGGCTATCATTCACTGATCACGTGGATATCATGCACGGTTCACGTGGCTGATCACACACGTATCACGTGACTGATCATGCACTGATCACGTGGCTATCATGCACTGATCACGTGGCTGATCATGCAATGATCACGTAGCTACCATGTACTGGTCACGTGACTGATCTTGCACTGATCACGTAATTGATCATGTACTGATCACGTGGCTGATCAAGCACTGATCACGTGGCTATCATGCACTGCTAACGTGGCTGATCATGAAATTATCACGCAGCTACCATGTACTGGTCACGTGACTGATCATGCACTGATCATGTGGCTGATCATGCACTGATCACGTGACTGATCATGCACTGATCACGTGGCTATTATGCACTGATCACTTGGCTGGTCATACACTGATCACGCAGCTCCCATATACTGGTCACGTGACTGATCATGCACTGATGACGTAATTGATCATGCACTGATCACGTGGCTATCATGCACTGATCACATGGCTGGTCATACACTGATCACGTGACTGATCATGCACTGATCACGTGGCTATCATGCACTGATCACATGGCTTGTCATACACTGATCACGTTCCTGGTCATGCACTGATCACGTGGCTATCATGCACTGATCACATGGCTGGTCATAAACTGATCACGTGCCTGGTCCTGCACAGATTACATGACTGATCATGCAGTGATCACGTCACTGATCATGCACTGATCACGTGGCTATCATGCAGTACTCACGTGGCTGATCATGCAATGATCATGTAGCTACCATGTACCGGTCACGTGACTGATCATACACCCATCAGGTGACTGATCATGCACTGATCACGTGGCTATCATGCACTGATCATGTGGCTGATCATACACTGATCACCTGCCTGGTCATGCACAGATCACGTGACTAATCATGAACTGATCACGTAGCAATCATTCACTGATCACCTGGCTGATCATGCACTGATCACGTGGCTATCATGCAATGATCACGTGGCTATCATGCACTGATCACGTGGCTGATCATGCACTGATACCGTGACTGAGCATGGACTGATCACGTGACTATCATGTACTGATCACGTGACTTAATGGCCCTGACCATGTGACTGATCATGCGCTGAGCATGTTTGCTATCATACACTGATCATGTGCCTCTGGAGGCAATGAACAAAGAGCTGAGTAGGCATGAATCAAACAGTCAGCAGGCAATAATCATGGAACTCAGCTCTGAGGAATCATGCTGCTCAGCTGGCAATAATCAAGCAGCTGAGCAGGCAGGAATTATGCAGCACAGGTGGCAATTGTCAAGCAGATGAGCAGACAGGAATCACGCAGCTCAGCAGGCCCTGATCACGTGACTGAGCATGCACTGTTCACGTCGCTGATCACACACCTATCACGTGACTGATCATGCACTGGTCACGTTGCTCTCATGCACTGATCACGTGATTGCGCATGCACTGATCACGTAATTGTATGCACTGCTCACGTGGCTATCATGCACTGATCATGTGACTGATCATGCACTGATCACGTAGCTATCTTGCACTGATCACTTGGCTGATCATACACTCATCACGGGACTGATCGTGCACTGATTACGGCGCTATCATGCATTGACTACATGACTCCACATGCACTGATCACGTGGATGATCATGCACTGATCACGTGACTGACCATGCACTGATCACGTGACTGATTATGCACTGATCACGTGGCTGATCATGCACTGATCATGTGGCTATCATGCACTGCTCACGTGGCTGATCATGCAAACATCAGGTGGCTATCATGCACTTCTCACCTGGCTGGTCATGCAATGTTCACGTACCTACCATATACTGGTCACGTGACTGATCATTCAAAGATCACGTAAATGATCATGCACTGTTCACGTGACTGATCATGTACTGATCACGTGACTGATCACGCACTGATCACGTGGCTATCATGCACTGCTCACGTGGCTGATCATGCAATGATCACGTAGCTCCCATGTACTGGTCACTAGACTGATCATGCACTGATCATGTAATTAATCCTGCACTGATCACTTGACTCATCATGCACTGATCACGTGGCTGATCGCACACATATCACGTGACTGATCATGCACTGATCACGTGGTTATCATGCACTGATCACGTGGCTATCATTCACTGATCACGTGGATATCATGCACGGGTCACGTGGCTGATCACACACGTATCACGTGACTGATCATGCTCTGATCACGTGGCTATCATGCACTGATCACGTGGCTGATCATGCAATGATCACGTAGCTACCATGTACTGGTCACGTGACTGATCTTGCACTGATCACGTAATTGATCATGCACTGATCACGTGGCTGATCAAGCACTGATCACGTGGCTATCATGCACTGCTAACGTGGCTGATCATGAAATGATCACGCAGCTACCATGTACTGGTCACGTGACTGATCATGCACTGATCATGTGGCTGATCATGCACTGATCACGTGACTGATCATGCACTGATCACGTGGCTATCATGCACTGATCACGTGGCTGATCATGCACTGATCACGCAGCTCCCATGTACTGGTCACGTGACTGATCATGCACTGATGACGTAATTGATCATGCACTGATCACGTGGCTATCATGCACTGATCACGCGGCTGGTCATACACTGATCACGTGACTGATCATGCACTGATCACGTGGCTATCATGCACTGATCACATGGCTGTCATACACTGATCACGTGCCTGGTCATGCACTGATCACGCGGATGATCATGCACTGATCACGTGGCTGATCATACACTGATCACGTGCCTGGTCATGCACAGATTACATGGCTGATCATGCAGTGATCACGTCACTGATCATGCACTGATCACGTGGCTATCATGCACTATCACGTGGCTGATCATGCAATGATCATGTAGCTACCATGTACCGGTCACGTGACTGATCATACACCCATCACGTGACTGATCATGCACTGATCACGTGGCTATCATGCACTGATCATGTGGCTGATCATGCACTGATCACCTGCCTGATCATGCACAGATCACGTGACTAATCATGAACTGATCACGTGCAATCATTCACTGATCACCTGGCTGATCATGCACTGATCACGTGGCTATCATGCAATGATCACGCGGCTATCATGCACTGATCACGTGGCTGATCATGCACTGATACCGTGACTGAGCATGGACTGATCACATGACTATCATGTAGTGATCACGTGACTTAATGGCCCTGACCATGTGACTGATCATGCGCTGAGCATGTTTGCTATCATACACTGATCATGTGCCTCTGGAGGCAATAAACAAAGAGCTGAGTAGGCATGAATCAAACAGTCAGCAGGCAATAATCATGGAACTCAGCTGTGAGGAATCATGCTGCTCAGCTGGCAATAATCAAGCAGCTGAGCAGGCAGGAATTACACAGCACAGCTGGCAATTGTCAAGCAGATGACAGGCAGGAATCATGCAGCTCAGCTGCCAATTGTCAAGCAGATGAGCAGACAGTAATCACGTAGCTCAGCAGGCCCTGATCACGTGACTGAGCATGCACTGTTCACGTCGCTGATCACACACTGATCACGTGACTGATCATGCACTGATCACGTGGCTATCATGCACTGATCACGTGGCTGCGCATGCACTGATCACGTCTTACCATGCACTGCTCACGTGGCTATCATGCACTGATCACGTGACTGATCATGCACTGATCACGTGGCTATCATGCACTGATCACGTGGCTGATCATGCACTCATCAAGTGACTGATCATGCACTGATTACGGCGCTATCATGCATTGACACGTGACTGCACATGCACTGATCACGTGGCTGATCATGCACTGATCACGTGACTGACCATGCACTGATCACGTGACTGATTATGCACTGATCACGTGGCTGATCATGCACTGATCACGTGGCTGATCATGCACTGCTCACGTGGCTGATCATGCAAACATCAGGTGGCTATCATGCACTTTTCACGTGGCTGGTCATGCAATGTTCACGTAGCTATCATATACTGGTCACGTGACTGATCATGGAAAGATCACGTAAATGATCATGCACTGTTCACGTGACTGATCATGTACTGATCACGTGACTGATCACGCACTGATCACGTGGCTATCATGCACTGCTCACGTGGCTGATCATGCAATGATCACGTAGCTCCCATGTACTGTCACGAGACTGATCATGCACTGATCATGTAATTAATCCTGCACTGATCACTTGACTCATCATGCACTGATCACGTGGCTGATCGCACACATATCACGTGACTGATCATGCACTGATCACGTGGTTATCATGCACTGATCACGTGGCTATCATTCACTGATCACGTGGATATCATGCACGGATCACGTGGCTGATCACACACGTATCACGTGACTGATCATGCTCTGATCACGTGGCTATCATGCACTGATCACGTGGCTGATCATGCAATGATCACGTAGCTATCATGCACTGGTCACGTGACTGATCATGCACTGATCACGTAATTGATCATGCACTGATCACGTGGCTGATCAAGCACTGATCACGTGGCTATCATGCACTGCTCACGTGGCTGATCATGCAATGATCACGTAGCTACCATGCACTGGTCACGTGACTGATCTTGCACTGATCACGTAATTGATCATGCACTGATCACGTGGCTGATCAAGCACTGATCACTTGGCTATCATGCACTGATAACGTGGCTGATCATGAAATGATCATTCAGCTACCATGTACTGGTCACGTGACTGATCATGCACTGATCATGTGGCTGATCATGCACTGATCACGTGACTGATCATGCACTGATCACGTGGCTATCATGCACTGATCACGTGGCTGATCATTCACTGATCACGCAGCTCCCATGTACTGGTCACGTGACTGATCATGCACTGATCATGTAATTAATCCTGCACTGATCACTTGACTCATCATGCACTGATCACGTGGCTGATCACACACGTATCACGTGACTGATCATGCACTGATCACGTGGTTATCATGCACTTATCACGTGGCTGATCATGCACTGATCACGTGGATATCATGCACGGTTCACGTGGCTGATCACACACGTATCACGTGACTGATCATGCACTGATCACGTGGCTATCATGCACTGATCACGTGGCTGATCATGCAATGATCACGTAGCTACCATGTACTGGTCACGTGACTGATCTTGCACTGATCACGTAATTGATCATGTACTGATCACGTGGCTGATCATGCACTGATCACGTGGCTATCATGCACTGATCACGTGGCTGATCATGCACTGATCACGTGACTATCATGCACTGATCACGTGACTGATCATGCACTGATCACGTGGCTGATCATGCACTGATCACGTGACTGATCATGCACTGATCACGTGGCTATCATGCACTGATCACGTGGCTGATCATGCACTGATCACGCAGCTACCATGCACTGATCACGTGACTGATCATGCACTGATCACGTAATTGATCATGCACTGATCACGTGGCTGATCATGCACTGATCACGTGGCTGATCATGCACTGATCACGTGACTGATCATGCACTGATCACGTGGCTATCATGCACTGATCACGTGGCTGATCATGCACTGATCACGTGGCTGATCATGCACTGATCACGTGGCTATCATGCACTGATCACGTGGCTGATCATGCACTGATCACGTGCCTGATCATGCACTGATCACGTGACTGATCATGCACTGATCACGTGACTGATCATGCACTGATCACGTGGCTATCATGCACTATCACGTGGCTGATCATGCACTGATCACGTAGCTATCATGTACTGGTCACGTGACTGATCATGCACTGATCACGTGACTGATCATGCACTGATCACGTGGCTATCATGCACTGATCACGTGGCTGATCATGCACTGATCACGTGCCTGATCATGCACTGATCACGTGACTGATCATGCACTGATCACGTAGCAATCATGCACTGATCACCTGGCTGATCATGCACTGATCACGTGGCTGATCATGCACTGATCACGTGGCTATCATGCACTGATCACGTGGCTGATCATGCACTGATACCGTGACTGAGCATGGACTGATCACATGACTATCATGTAGTGATCACGTGACTTAATGGCCCTGATCATGTGACTGATCATGCGCTGATCATGTTTGCTATCATACACTGATCATGTGCCTCTGGAGGCAATAAACAAAGAGCTGAGTAGGCACGAATCAAACAGTCAGCAGGCAATAATCATGGAACTCAGCTGTGAGGAATCATGCTGCTCAGCTGGCAATAATCAAGCAGCTGAGCAGGCAGGAATTACGCAGCACAGCTGGCAATTGTCAAGCAGATGACAGGCAGGAATCACGCAGCTCAGCAGGCCCTGATCACGTGACTGAGCATGCACTGTTCACGTGGCTGATCACACACTGATCACGTGACTGATCATGCACTGATCACGTGGCTGATCATGCACTGATCACGTGATTGATCATGCACTGATCACGTAATGTCATGCACTGATCACGTGGCTGATCATGCACTGATCACGTGACTGATCATGCACTGATCACGTGGCTATCATGCACTGATCACGTGGCTGATCATACACTGATCACGGGACTGATCATGCACTGATCACGGGCTATCATGCACTGACACATGACTCCACATGCACTGATCACGTGGCTGATCATGCACTGATCACGTGACTGATCATGCACTGATCACGTGACTGATCATGCACTGATCACGTGGCTGATCATGCACTGATCACGTGGCTGATCATGCACTGATCACGTGGCTGATCATGCACTGATCACGTGGCTATCATGCACTGATCACGTGGCTGATCATGCAATGATCACGTAGCTACCATATACTGGTCACGTGACTGATCATGCACTGATCACGTAATGATCATGCACTGATCACGTGACTGATCATGCACTGATCACGTGACTGATCATGCACTGATCACGTGGCTATCATGCACTGATCACGTGGCTGATCATGCAATGATCACGTAGCTACCATGTACTGGTCACGTGACTGATCATGCACTGATCACGTAATTGATCATGCACTGATCACGTGGCTCATCATGCACTGATCACGTGGCTGATCACACATATCACGTGACTGATCATGCACTGATCACGTGGCTATCATGCACTGATCACGTGGCTATCATGCACTGATCACGTGGATATCATGCACTGATCACGTGGCTGATCACACACGATCACGTGACTGATCATGCACTGATCACGTGGCTATCATGCACTGATCACGTGGCTGATCATGCACTGATCACGAGCTATCATGCACTGATCACGTGACTGATCATGCACTGATCACGTAACTGATCATGCACTGATCACGTGGCTGATCATGCACTGATCACGTGGCTATCATGCACTGATCACGTGGCTGATCATGCACTGATCACGTAGCTATCATGCACTGATCACGTGACTGATCATGCACTGATCACGTGACTGATCATGCACTGATCACGTGGCTGATCATGCACTGATCACGTGGCTATCATGCACTGATCACGTGGCTGATCATGCACTGATCACGTCAGCTATCATGCACTGATCACGTGACTGATCATGCACTGATCACGTGGCTGATCATGCACTGATCACGTGACTGATCATGCACTGATCACGTGGCTATCATGCACTGATCACGTGGCTGATCATGCACTGATCACGCAGCTATCATGCACTGATCACGTGACTGATCATGCACTGATCACGTAATTGATCATGCACTGATCACGTGACTGATCATGCACTGATCACGTGGCTGATCACACACTGATCACGTGACTGATCATGCACTGATCACGTGGCTATCATGCACTGATCACGTGGCTATCATGCACTGATCACGTGGATATCATGCACTGATCACGTGGCTGATCATGCACGTATCACGTGACTGATCATGCACTGATCACGTGGCTATCATGCACTGATCACGTGGCTGATCATGCACTGATCACGTAGCTACCATGCACTGATCACGTGACTGATCATGCACTGATCACGTAATTGATCATGCACTGATCACGTGGCTGATCATGCACTGATCACGTGGCTATCATGCACTGATCACGTGGCTGATCATGCACTGATCACGCAGCTACATGCACTGATCACGTGACTGATCATGCACTGATCACGTGGCTGATCATGCACTGATCACGTGACTGATCATGCACTGATCACGTGGCTATCATGCACTGATCACGTGGCTGATCATGCACTGATCACGAGCTATCATGCACTGATCACGTGACTGATCATGCACTGATCACGTGGCTATCATGCACTGATCACGTGGCTGATCATGCACTGATCACGTGACTGATCATGCACTGATCACGTGGCTATCATGCACTGATCACGTGGCTGATCATGCACTGATCACGTGGCTGATCATGCACTGATCACGTGCTGATCATGCACTGATCACGTGGCTATCATGCACTGATCACGTGGCTGATCATGCACTGATCACGTGGCTGATCATGCACTGATCACGTGACTGATCATGCACTGATCACGTGACTATCATGCACTGATCACGTGGCTGATCATGCACTGATCACGTGGCTGATCATGCACTGATCACGTGGCTATCATGCACTGATCACGTGGCTGATCATGCACTGATCACGTAGCTACCATGCACTGATCACGTGACTGATCATGCACTGATCACGTGACTGATCATGCACTGATCACGTGGCTATCATGCACTGATCACGTGGCTGATCATGCACTGATCACGTGGCTGATCATGCACTGATCACGTGACTGATCATGCACTGATCACGTGATCATGCACTGATCACGTGGCTGATCATGCACTGATCACGTGGCTGATCATGCACTGATCACGTGGCTATCATGCACTGATCACGTGGCTGATCATGCACTGATCACGTGACTGATCATGCACTGATCACGTGGCTGATCATGCACTGATCACGTAACTGATCATGCACTGATCACGTAACTGATCATGCACTGATCACGTGGCTGATCATGCACTGATCACGTGACTGATCATGCACTGATCACGTGACTGATCATGCACTGATCACGTGGCTATCATGCACTGATCACGTGGCTGATCATGCACTGATCACGCAGCTATCATGCACTGGTCACATGACTGATCATGCACTGATCACGTAACTGATCATGCACTGATCACGTGGCTTATCATGCATTGATCATGTGACTGATCATGCGCTGATCATGTTTGGTGTCATACACTGATCATGTGCCTCTGGAGGCAATGAACAAAGAGCTGAGTAGGCAGGAATCAGTCAGCAGGCAATAATCATGGAACTCAGCTCTGAGAAATCATGCTGCTCAGCTGGCAATAATCAAGTAGCTGAGCAGGCAGGAATTATGCAGCACAGGTGGCAATTGTCAAGCAGATGACAGGCAGGAATCGTGCAGCTCAGCTGGCAATTGTCAAGCAGATGAGCAGACAGTAATCACGCAGCTCAGCAGGCCCTGATCACGTGACTGAGCATGCACTGTTCACGTGGCTGATCACACACTGATCACGTGACTGATCATGCACTGATCACGTGGCTATCATGCACTGATCACGTGATTGATCATGCACTGATCACGTAATTGTCATGCACTGATCACGTGGCTGATCATGCACTGATCACGTGACTGATCATGCACTGATCACGTGGCTATCATGCACTGATCACGTGGCTGATCATGCACTGATCACGGACTGATCATGCACTGATCACGGGCTGATCATGCACTGACACATGACTCCACATGCACTGATCACGTGGCTGATCATGCACTGATCACGTGACTGATCATGCACTGATCACGTGACTGATCATGCACTGATCACGTGGCTGATCATGCACTGATCACGTGGCTATCATGCACTGATCACGTGGCTGATCATGCACTGATCACGTGGCTATCATGCACTGATCACGTGGCTGATCATGCACTGATCACGTAGCTATCATGCACTGATCACGTGACTGATCATGCACTGATCACGTAACTGATCATGCACTGATCACGTGACTGATCATGCACTGATCACGTGACTGATCATGCACTGATCACGTGGCTATCATGCACTGATCACGTGGCTGATCATGCACTGATCACGTAGCAACCATGTACTGGTCACGTGACTGATCATGCACTGATCACGTAATTGATCATGCACTGATCACGTGACTGATCATGCACTGATCACGTGGCTGATCACACACTGATCACGTGACTGATCATGCACTGATCACGTGGCTATCATGCACTGATCACGTGGCTATCATGCACTGATCACGTGGATATCATGCACTGATCACGTGGCTGATCATGCACGATCACGTGACTGATCATGCACTGATCACGTGGCTATCATGCACTGATCACGTGGCTATCATGCACTGATCACGTGGCTGATCATGCACTGATCACGTGACTGATCATGCACTGATCACGACTGATCATGCACTGATCACGTGACTGATCATGCACTGATCACGTGACTGATCATGCACTGATCACGTGGCTATCATGCACTGATCACGTGGCTGATCATGCACTGATCACGTAGCAACCATGCACTGATCACGTGACTGATCATGCACTGATCACGTAATTGATCATGCACTGATCACGTGACTGATCATGCACTGATCACGTGGCTGATCACACACTGATCACGTGACTGATCATGCACTGATCACGTGGCTATCATGCACTGATCACGTGGCTGATCATGCACTGATCACGTGGATATCATGCACTGATCACGTGGCTGATCACACACTGATCACGTGACTGATCATGCACTGATCACGTGGCTATCATGCACTGATCACGTGGCTGATCATGCACTGATCACGTAGCTACCATGCACTGATCACGTGACTGATCATGCACTGATCACGTAACTGATCATGCACTGATCACGTGGCTGATCATGCACTGATCACGTGGCTATCATGCACTGATCACGTGGCTGATCATGCACTGATCACGCAGCTATCATGCACTGATCACGTGACTGATCATGCACTGATCACGTGGCTGATCATGCACTGATCACGTGACTGATCATGCACTGATCACGTGGCTATCATGCACTGATCACGTGGCTGATCATACACTGATCACGCATCTCATGCACTGATCACGTGACTGATCATGCACTGATCACGTGGCTATCATGCACTGATCACGTGGCTGATCATGCACTGATCACGTGACTGATCATGCACTGATCACGTGGCTATCATGCACTGATCACGTGGCTGATCATGCACTGATCACGTGCCTGATCATGCACTGATCACGTGACTGATCATGCACTGATCACGTGGCTATCATGCACTGATCACGTGGCTGATCATGCACTGATCACGTGGCTGATCATGCACTGATCACGTGACTGATCATGCACTGATCACGTGACTGATCATGCACTGATCACGTGGCTGATCATGCACTGATCACGTGGCTGATCATGCACTGATCACGTGGCTATCATGCACTATCACGTGGCTGATCATGCAATGATCACGCTACCATGTACTGGTCACGTGACTGATCATGCACTGATCACGTGACTGATCATGCACTGATCACGTGGCTATCATGCACTGATCACGTGGCTGATCATGCACTGATCACGTGCTGATCATGCACTGATCACGTGACTGATCATGCACTGATCACGTAGCAATCATGCACTGATCACGTGGCTGATCATGCACTGATCACGTGGCTGATCATGCACTGATCACGTGGCTGATCATGCACTGATCACGTGGCTGATCATGCACTGATCACGTGACTGATCATGCACTGATCACGTGGCTATCATGCACTGATCACGTGGCTGATCATGCACTGATCACGTGGCTGATCATGCACTGATCACGTGGCTGATCATGCACTGATCACGTGCTGATCATGCACTGATCACGTGGCTATCATGCACTGATCACGTGGCTGATCATGCACTGATCACGTAGCTATCATGCACTGGTCACGTGACTGATCATGCACTGATCACGTAACTGATCATGCACTGATCACGTGGCTGATCATGCACTGATCACGTGGCTATCATGCACTGATCACGTGGCTGATCATGCACTGATCACGCAGCTATCATGCACTGGTCACGTGACTGATCATGCACTGATCACGTGGCTGATCATGCACTGATCACGTGACTGATCATGCACTGATCACGTGGCTATCATGCACTGATCACGTGGCTGATCATGCACTGATCACGCAGCTATCATGCACTGGTCACGTGACTGATCATGCACTGATCACGTAATTGATCATGCACTGATCACGTGGCTATCATGCACTGATCACGTGGCTGATCATGCACTGATCACGTGACTGATCATGCACTGATCACGTGGCTATCATGCACTGATCACGTGGCTGATCATGCACTGATCACGTGGCTGATCATGCACTGATCACGTGGCTGATCATGCACTGATCACGTGGCTGATCATGCACTGATCACGTGCCTGATCATGCACTGATCACGTGACTGATCATGCACTGATCACGTGACTGATCATGCACTGATCACGTGGCTATCATGCACTATCACGTGGCTGATCATGCAATGATCACGTAGCTACCATGTACTGGTCACGTGACTGATCATGCACTGATCACGTGACTGATCATGCACTGATCACGTGGCTATCATGCACTGATCACGTGGCTGATCATGCACTGATCACGTGCCTGATCATGCACTGATCACGTGACTGATCATGCACTGATCACGTGGCAATCATGCACTGATCACGTGGCTGATCATGCACTGATCACGTGGCTGATCATGCACTGATCACGTGGCTATCATGCACTGATCACGTGGCTGATCATGCACTGATACCGTGACTGAGCATGGACTGATCACATGACTATCATGTAGTGATCACGTGACTTAATGGCCCTGATCATGTGACTGATCATGCGCTGATCATGTTTGCTATCATACACTGATCATGTGCCTCTGGAGGCAATAAACAAAGAGCTGAGTAGGCACGAATCAAACAGTCAGCAGGCAATAATCATGGAACTCAGCTGTGAGGAATCATGCTGCTCAGCTGGCAATAATCAAGCAGCTGAGCAGGCAGGAATTACACAGCACAGCTGGCAATTGTCAAGCAGATGAGCAGCAGGAATCACGCAGCTCAGCAGGCCCTGATCACGTGACTGAGCATGCACTGTTCACGCTGATCACACACCTGATCACGTGACTGATCATGCACTGATCACGTGGCTATCATGCACTGATCACGTGATTGATCATGCACTGATCACGTGATGTCATGCACTGATCACGTGGCTATCATGCACTGATCACGTGACTGATCATGCACTGATCACGTGGCTGATCATGCACTGATCACGTGGCTGATCATGCACTGATCACGGGACTGATCATGCACTGATCACGGGCTATCATGCACTGACACGTGACTGATCATGCACTGATCACGTGGCTGATCATGCACTGATCACGTGACTGATCATGCACTGATCACGTGACTGATCATGCACTGATCACGTGGCTGATCATGCACTGATCACGTGGCTGATCATGCACTGATCACGTGGCTGATCATGCACACATCACGTGGCTATCATGCACTGATCACGTGGCTGATCATGCAATGATCACGTAGCTACCATATACTGGTCACGTGACTGATCATGCACTGATCACGTAAATGATCATGCACTGATCACGTGACTGATCATGCACTGATCACGTGACTGATCATGCACTGATCACGTGGCTATCATGCACTGCTCACGTGGCTGATCATGCAATGATCACGTAGCTACCATGTACTGGTCACGTGACTGATCATGCACTGATCACGTAATTGATCATGCACTGATCACGTGGCTCATCATGCACTGATCACGTGGCTGATCACACACTATCACGTGACTGATCATGCACTGATCACGTGGCTATCATGCACTGATCACGTGGCTATCATGCACTGATCACGTGGATATCATGCACTGATCACGTGGCTGATCACACACGATCACGTGACTGATCATGCACTGATCACGTGGCTATCATGCACTGATCACGTGGCTGATCATGCACTGATCACGTAGCTACCATGCACTGATCACGTGACTGATCATGCACTGATCACGTGACTGATCATGCACTGATCACGTGGCTGATCATGCACTGATCACGTGGCTGATCATGCACTGATCACGTGGCTGATCATGCACTGATCACGTAGCTACCATGCACTGATCACGTGACTGATCATGCACTGATCACGTGACTGATCATGCACTGATCACGTGGCTGATCATGCACTGATCACGTGGCTATCATGCACTGATCACGTGGCTGATCATGCACTGATCATTCAGCTACCATGCACTGATCACGTGACTGATCATGCACTGATCACGTGGCTGATCATGCACTGATCACGTGACTGATCATGCACTGATCACGTGGCTATCATGCACTGATCACGTGGCTGATCATGCACTGATCACGCAGCTATCATGCACTGGTCACGTGACTGATCATGCACTGATCACGTAATTGATCATGCACTGATCACGTGACTGATCATGCACTGATCACGTGGCTGATCATGCACGATCACGTGACTGATCATGCACTGATCACGTGGTATCATGCACTGATCACGTGGCTATCATGCACTGATCACGTGGATATCATGCACTGATCACGTGGCTGATCACACACTGATCACGTGACTGATCATGCACTGATCACGTGGCTATCATGCACTGATCACGTGGCTGATCATGCACTGATCACGAGCTATCATGCACTGATCACGTGACTGATCATGCACTGATCACGTAATGATCATGCACTGATCACGTGGCTGATCATGCACTGATCACGTGGCTATCATGCACTGATCACGTGGCTGATCATGCACTGATCACGTACTATCATGCACTGATCACGTGACTGATCATGCACTGATCACGTGGCTGATCATGCACTGATCACGTGACTGATCATGCACTGATCACGTGGCTATCATGCACTGATCACGTGGCTGATCATGCACTGATCACGCAGCTACCATGCACTGATCACGTGACTGATCATGCACTGATCACGTAATTGATCATGCACTGATCACGTGGCTATCATGCACTGATCACGTGGCTGATCATGCACTGATCACGTGACTGATCATGCACTGATCACGTGGCTATCATGCACTGATCACGTGGCTGATCATGCACTGATCACGTGGCTGATCATGCACTGATCACGTGGCTATCATGCACTGATCACGTGGCTGATCATGCACTGATCACGTGACTGATCATGCACTGATCACGTGACTGATCATGCACTGATCACGCTGATCATGCACTGATCACGTGGCTGATCATGCACTGATCACGTGGCTGATCATGCACTGATCACGTGGCTATCATGCACTGATCACGTGGCTGATCATGCACTGATCACGTAGCTACCATGTATGCACCCATCACGTGACTGATCATGCACTGATCACGTGGCTATCATGCACTGATCACGTGGCTGATCATGCACTGATCACGTGACTGATCATGCACTGATCACGTGACTGATCATGCACTGATCACGTGCAATCATGCACTGATCACGTGGCTGATCATGCACTGATCACGTGGCTATCATGCACTGATCACGTGGCTGATCATGCACTGATCACGTGGCTGATCATGCACTGATACGTGACTGAGCATGGACTGATCACATGACTATCATGTAGTGATCACGTGACTTAATGGCCCTGATCATGTGACTGATCATGCGCTGATCATGTTTGCTATCATACACTGATCATGTGCCTCTGGAGGCAATAAACAAAGAGCTGAGTAGGCACGAATCAAACAGTCAGCAGGCAATAATCATGGAACTCAGCTGTGAGGAATCATGCTGCTCAGCTGGCAATAATCAAGCAGCTGAGCAGGCAGGAATTACACAGCACAGCTGGCAATTGTCAAGCAGATGACAGACAGGAATCACGCAGCTCAGCAGGCACTGATCACGTGACTGAGCATGCACTGATCACGTGGCTGATCAGGCACCTGATCACGTGACTGATCATGCACTGATCACGTGGCTGATCATGCACTGATCACGTGATTGATCATGCACTGATCACGTGATTGCATGCACTGATCACGTGGCTATCATGCACTGATCACGTGACTGATCATGCACTGATCACGTGGCTATCATGCACTGATCACGTGGCTGATCATACACTGATCACGGGACTGATCATGCACTGATCACGGGCTATCATGCACTGACACATGACTGACATGCACTGATCACGTGGCTGATCATGCACTGATCACGTGACTGATCATGCACTGATCACGTGACTGATCATGCACTGATCACGTGGCTGATCATGCACTGATCACGTGGCTGATCATGCACTGATCACGTGGCTGATCATGCACTGATCACGTGGCTATCATGCACTGCTCACGTGGCTGATCATGCAATGATCACGTAGCTACCATATACTGGTCACGTGACTGATCATGCACTGATCACGTAAATGATCATGCACTGATCACGTGACTGATCATGCACTGATCACGTGACTGATCATGCACTGATCACGTGGCTATCATGCACTGCTCACGTGGCTGATCATGCAATGATCACGTAGCTACCATGTACTGGTCACGTGACTGATCATGCACTGATCACGTAATTGATCATGCACTGATCACGTGGCTCATCATGCACTGATCACGTGGCTGATCACACACTATCACGTGACTGATCATGCACTGATCACGTGGCTATCATGCACTGATCACGTGGCTATCATGCACTGATCACGTGGATATCATGCACTGATCACGTGGCTGATCACACACGATCACGTGACTGATCATGCACTGATCACGTGGCTATCATGCACTGATCACGTGGCTGATCATGCACTGATCACGTAGCTACCATGCACTGATCACGTGACTGATCATGCACTGATCACGTGACTGATCATGCACTGATCACGTGGCTGATCATGCACTGATCACGTGGCTATCATGCACTGATCACGTGGCTGATCATGCACTGATCACGTAGCTATCATGTACTGATCACGTGACTGATCATGCACTGATCACGTGACTGATCATGCACTGATCACGTGGCTGATCATGCACTGATCACGTGGCTATCATGCACTGATCACGTGGCTGATCATGCACTGATCGTCAGCTATCATGCACTGATCACGTGACTGATCATGCACTGATCACGTGGCTGATCATGCACTGATCACGTGACTGATCATGCACTGATCACGTGGCTATCATGCACTGATCACGTGGCTGATCATGCACTGATCACGCAGCTATCATGCACTGGTCACGTGACTGATCATGCACTGATCACGTAATTGATCATGCACTGATCACGTGACTGATCATGCACTGATCACGTGGCTGATCATGCACGATCACGTGACTGATCATGCACTGATCACGTGGCTATCATGCACTGATCACGTGGCTATCATGCACTGATCACGTGGATATCATGCACTGATCACGTGGCTGATCATGCACTGATCACGTGACTGATCATGCACTGATCACGTGGCTATCATGCACTGATCACGTGGCTGATCATGCACTGATCACGTAGCTACCATGCACTGATCACGTGACTGATCATGCACTGATCACGTGACTGATCATGCACTGATCACGTGGCTGATCATGCACTGATCACGTGGCTATCATGCACTGATCACGTGGCTGATCATGCAATGATCACGCAGCTACATGCACTGATCACGTGACTGATCATGCACTGATCACGTGGCTGATCATGCACTGATCACGTGACTGATCATGCACTGATCACGTGGCTATCATGCACTGATCACGTGGCTGATCATGCACTGATCACGCAGCTATCATGCACTGATCACGTGACTGATCATGCACTGATCACGTGGCTATCATGCACTGATCACGTGGCTGATCATGCACTGATCACGTGACTGATCATGCACTGATCACGTGGCTATCATGCACTGATCACGTGGCTGATCATGCACTGATCACGTGGCTGATCATGCACTGATCACGTGCCTGATCATGCACTGATCACGTGGCTATCATGCACTGATCACGTGGCTGATCATGCACTGATCACGTGGCTGATCATGCACTGATCACGTGACTGATCATGCACTGATCACGTGACTGATCATGCACTGATCACGTGGCTGATCATGCACTGATCACGTGGCTGATCATGCACTGATCACGTGGCTATCATGCACTGATCACGTGGCTGATCATGCACTGATCACGTGGCTACCATGCACTGGTCACGTGACTGATCATGCACTGATCACGTGACTGATCATGCACTGATCACGTGGCTATCATGCACTGATCACGTGGCTGATCATGCACTGATCACGTGACTGATCATGCACTGATCACGTGACTGATCATGCACTGATCACGTGGCTATCATGCACTGATCACGTGGCTGATCATGCACTGATCACGTGGCTGATCATGCACTGATCACGTGGCTATCATGCACTGATCACGTGGCTGATCATGCACTGATCACGTGACTGATCATGCACTGATCACGTGGCTGATCATGCACTGATCACGTGACTGATCATGCACTGATCACGTGGCTGATCATGCACTGATCACGTGGCTGATCATGCACTGATCACGTGACTGATCATGCACTGATCACGTGACTGATCATGCACTGATCACGTGGCTATCATGCACTGATCACGTGGCTGATCATGCACTGATCACGTGGCTATCATGCACTGGTCATGACTGATCATGCACTGATCACGTGACTGATCATGCACTGATCACGTGGCTTATCATGCACTGATCATGTGACTGATCATGCGCTGATCATGTTTGCTATCATACACTGATCATGTGCCTCTGGAGGCAATGAACAAAGAGCTGAGTAGGCACGAATCAGTCAGCAGGCTATAATCATGGAACTCAGCTGTGAGAAATCATGCTGCTCAGCTGGCAATAATCAAGCAGCTGAGCAGGCAGGAATTATGCAGCACAGCTGGCAATTGTCAAGCAGATGACAGGCAGGAATCGTGCAGCTCAGCTGGCAATTGTCAAGCAGATGAGCAGACAGTAATCACGCAGCTCAGCAGGCCCTGATCACGTGACTGAGCATGCACTGTTCACGTGGCTGATCATACACTGATCACGTGACTGATCATGCACTGATCACGTGGCTATCATGCACTGATCACGTGGCTGATCATGCACTGATCACGACTGTCATGCACTGATCACGTGGCTGATCATGCACTGATCACGTGACTGATCATGCACTGATCACGTGGCTATCATGCACTGATCACGTGGCTGATCATGCACTGATCACGGACTGATCATGCACTGATCACGTGGCTATCATGCACTGACACATGACTGATCATGCACTGATCACGTGGCTGATCATGCACTGATCACGTGACTGATCATGCACTGATCACGTGACTGATCATGCACTGATCACGTGGCTGATCATGCACTGATCACGTGGCTATCATGCACTGATCACGTGGCTGATCATGCACTGATCACGTGGCTATCATGCACTGATCACGTGGCTGATCATGCACTGATCACGTAGCTACCATATACTGGTCACGTGACTGATCATGCACTGATCACGTAAATGATCATGCACTGATCACGTGACTGATCATGCACTGATCACGTGACTGATCATGCACTGATCACGTGGCTATCATGCACTGATCACGTGGCTGATCATGCAATGATCACGTAGCAACCATGTACTGGCACGTGACTGATCATGCACTGATCACGTAATTGATCATGCACTGATCACGTGACTGATCATGCACTGATCACGTGGCTGATCACACACGATCACGTGACTGATCATGCACTGATCACGTGGCTATCATGCACTGATCACGTGGCTATCATGCACTGATCACGTGGATATCATGCACTGATCACGTGGCTGATCATACACTGATCACGTGACTGATCATGCACTGATCACGTGGCTATCATGCACTGATCACGTGGCTGATCATGCACTGATCACGTGGCTGATCATGCACTGATCACGTGACTGATCATGCACTGATCACGTGACTGATCATGCACTGATCACGTGACTGATCATGCACTGATCACGTGACTGATCATGCACTGATCACGTGGCTATCATGCACTGATCACGTGGCTGATCATGCAATGATCACGTAGCTACCATGCACTGGTCACGTGACTGATCATGCACTGATCACGTAATTGATCATGCACTGATCACGTGACTGATCATGCACTGATCACGTGGCTGATCACACACTGATCACGTGACTGATCATGCACTGATCACGTGGCTATCATGCACTGATCACGTGGCTGATCATGCACTGATCACGTGGCTATCATGCACTGATCACGTGGCTGATCATGCACTGATCACGTGACTGATCATGCACTGATCACGTGGCTATCATGCACTGATCACGTGGCTGATCATGCACTGATCACGTAGCTATCATGCACTGATCACGTGACTGATCATGCACTGATCACGTGACTGATCATGCACTGATCACGTGGCTGATCATGCACTGATCACGTGGCTATCATGCACTGATCACGTGGCTGATCATGCACTGATCACGCAGCTATCATGCACTGATCACGTGACTGATCATGCACTGATCACGTGGCTGATCATGCACTGATCACGTGACTGATCATGCACTGATCACGTGGCTATCATGCACTGATCACGTGGCTGATCATGCACTGATCACGCATCTATCATGCACTGATCACGTGACTGATCATGCACTGATCACGTGGCTGATCATGCACTGATCACGTGGCTGATCATGCACTGATCACGTGACTGATCATGCACTGATCACGTGGCTATCATGCACTGATCACGTGGCTGATCATGCACTGATCACGTGGCTGATCATGCACTGATCACGGGCTGATCATGCACTGATCACGTGGCTATCATGCACTGATCACGTGGCTGATCATGCACTGATCACGTGGCTGATCATGCACTGATCACGTGACTGATCATGCACTGATCACGTGACTGATCATGCACTGATCACGTGGCTGATCATGCACTGATCACGTGGCTGATCATGCACTGATCACGTGGCTATCATGCACTGATCACGTGGCTGATCATGCAATGATCACGTAGCTACCATGCACTGTCACGTGACTGATCATGCACTGATCACGTGACTGATCATGCACTGATCACGTGGCTATCATGCACTGATCACGTGGCTGATCATGCACTGATCACGTGGCTGATCATGCACTGATCACGTGACTGATCATGCACTGATCACGTGGCTATCATGCACTGATCACGTGGCTGATCATGCACTGATCACGTGGCTGATCATGCACTGATCACGTGGCTATCATGCACTGATCACGTGGCTGATCATGCACTGATCACGTGACTGATCATGCACTGATCACGTGGCTATCATGCACTGATCACGTGGCTGATCATGCACTGATCACGTGGCTGATCATGCACTGATCACGTGCTGATCATGCACTGATCACGTGACTGATCATGCACTGATCACGTGGCTATCATGCACTGATCACGTGGCTGATCATGCACTGATCACGTGCCTGATCATGCACTGATCACGTGACTGATCATGCACTGATCACGTGACTGATCATGCACTGATCACGTGGCTGATCATGCACTGATCACGTGGCTATCATGCACTGATCACGTGGCTGATCATGCACTGATCACGGCTATCATGCACTGATCACGTGACTGATCATGCACTGATCACGTGACTGATCATGCACTGATCACGTGGCTGATCATGCACTGATCACGTGGCTATCATGCACTGATCACGTGGCTGATCATGCACTGATCACGCAGCTATCATGCACTGATCACGTGACTGATCATGCACTGATCACGTGGCTGATCATGCACTGATCACGTGGCTGATCATGCACTGATCACGTGACTGATCATGCACTGATCACGTGACTGATCATGCACTGATCACGTGGCAATCATGCACTGATCACGTGGCTGATCATGCACTGATCACGTGGCTGATCATGCACTGATCACGTGGCTGATCATGCACTGATCACGTGGCTATCATGCACTGATCACGTGGCTGATCATGCACTGATCACGTAGCTATCATGCACTGATCACGTGACTGATCATGCACTGATCACGTGACTGATCATGCACTGATCACGTGGCTGATCATGCACTGATCACGTGGCTATCATGCACTGATCACGTGGCTGATCATGCACTGATCATTCAGCTATCATGCACTGATCACGTGACTGATCATGCACTGATCACGTGGCTGATCATGCACTGATCACGTGACTGATCATGCACTGATCACGTGGCTATCATGCACTGATCACGTGGCTGATCATGCACTGATCACGCAGCTATCATGCACTGATCACGTGACTGATCATGCACTGATCACGTAATTGATCATGCACTGATCACGTGACTGATCATGCACTGATCACGTGGCTGATCATGCACTGATCACGTGACTGATCATGCACTGATCACGTGGCTATCATGCACTGATCACGTGGCTGATCATGCACTGATCACGTGGCTATCATGCACTGATCACGTGGCTGATCATACACTGATCACGTGACTGATCATGCACTGATCACGTGGCTATCATGCACTGATCACGTGGCTGATCATGCACTGATCACGTGGCTATCATGCACTGATCACGTGACTGATCATGCACTGATCACGTGACTGATCATGCACTGATCACGTGGCTGATCATGCACTGATCACGTGGCTCATGCACTGATCACGTGGCTGATCATGCACTGATCACGAGCTATCATGCACTGATCACGTGACTGATCATGCACTGATCACGTGGCTGATCATGCACTGATCACGTGACTGATCATGCACTGATCACGTGGCTATCATGCACTGATCACGTGGCTGATCATGCACTGATCACGCAGCTATCATGCACTGATCACGTGACTGATCATGCACTGATCACGTGGCTGATCATGCACTGATCACGTGGCTGATCATGCACTGATCACGTGACTGATCATGCACTGATCACGTGACTGATCATGCACTGATCACGTGGCTATCATGCACTGATCACGTGGCTGATCATGCACTGATCACGTGCCTGATCATGCACTGATCACGTGACTGATCATGCACTGATCACGTGACTGATCATGCACTGATCACGTGGCTATCATGCACTGATCACGTGGCTGATCATGCAATGATCACGAGCTACCATGTACTGGTCACGTGACTGATCATGCACTGATCACGTGACTGATCATGCACTGATCACGTGGCTATCATGCACTGATCACGTGGCTGATCATGCACTGATCACGTGCCTGATCATGCACTGATCACGTGACTGATCATGCACTGATCACGAGCTATCATGCACTGATCACGTGGCTGATCATGCACTGATCACGTGGCTATCATGCACTGATCACGTGGCTATCATGCACTGATCACGTGGCTGATCATGCACTGATACCGTGACTGAGCATGGACTGATCACATGACTATCATGTAGTGATCACGTGACTTAATGGCGCTGATCATGTGACTGATCATGCGCTGATCATGTTTGCTATCATACACTGATCATGTGCCTCTGGAGGCAATAAACAAAGAGCTGAGTAGGCACGAATCAAACAGTCAGCAGGCAATAATCATGGAACTCAGCTGTGAGGAATCATGCTGCTCAGCTGGCAATAATCAAGCAGCTGAGCAGGCAGGAATTACGCAGCACAGCTGGCAATTGTCAAGCAGATGACAGGCAGGAATCGTGCAGCTCAGCTGGCAATTGTCAAGCAGATGAGCAGACAGTAATCACGCAGCTCAGCAGGCCCTGATCACGTGACTGAGCATGCACTGTTCACGTGGCTGATCATACACTGATCACGTGACTGATCATGCACTGATCACGTGGATATCATGCACTGATCACGTGGCTGATCATACACTGTTCACGTGTCTGACCATGCACTGATCACGTGGCTGATCATACACTGCTCACGTAACTGATCATGCACTGATCACGCACTGATCACGTGACTGATCATGCACTGATCACGTGGCTGATCATGCACTGATCACGTGACTGATCATGCACTGATCACGTGGCTATCATGCACTGATCACGTGGCTATCATGCACTGATCACGTGGCTGATCATGCACTGATCACGTGACTGATCATGCACTGATCACATGACTATCATGCACTGATCACGTGACTTAATGGCACTGATCATGTGACTGATCATGCACTGATCATGTTTGCTATCATACACTGATCATGTGCCTCTGGAGGCAATGAACAACGAGCTGAGTAGGCATGAATCAAACAGTCAGCAGGCAATGATCATGGAACTCAGCTGTGAGGAATCATGCTGATCAGCTGGCAATAATCAAGCAGCTGATCAGGCAGGAATTACACAGCACAGCTGGCAATTGTCAAGCAGATGACAGGCAGGAATCATGCAGCTCAGCTGGCAATTGTCAAGCAGATGAGCAGACAGTAATCACGCAGCTCATCATGCACTGATCACGTGACTGATCATGCACTGATCACGTGGCTGATCATGCACTGATCACGTGACTGATCATGCACTGATCACGTGGCTATCATGCACTGATCACGTGGCTGATCATGCACTGATCACGTGACTGATCATGCACTGATCACGTGGCTGATCATGCACTGATCACGTGGCTGATCATGCACTGATCACGTGACTGATCATGCACTGATCACGTGACTGATCATGCACTGATCACGTGGCTATCATGCACTGATCACGTGGCTGATCATGCACTGATCACGCAGCTACCATGCACTGATCACATGACTGATCATGCACTGATCATGACTGATCATGCACTGATCACGTGGCTATCATGCACTGATCATGTGACTGATCATGCACTGATCATGTTTGTGTCATACACTGATCATGTGCCTCTGGAGGCAATGAACAAAGAGCTGAGTAGGCAGAATCAGTCAGCAGGCAATAATCATGGAACTCAGCTGTGAGAAATCATGCTGCTCAGCTGGCAATAATCAAGCAGCTGAGCAGGCAGGAATTATGCAGCACAGCTGGCAATTGTCAAGCAGATGACAGGCAGGAATCGTGCAGCTCAGCTGGCAATTGTCAAGCAGATGAGCAGACAGTAATCACGCAGCTCAGCAGGCCCTGATCACGTGACTGAGCATGCACTGTTCACGTGGCTGATCATACACTGATCACGTGACTGATCATGCACTGATCACGTGGCTATCATGCACTGATCACGTGGCTGATCATGCACTGATCACGTGACTGTCATGCACTGATCACGTGGCTGATCATGCACTGATCACGTGACTGATCATGCACTGATCACGTGGCTATCATGCACTGATCACGTGGCTGATCATGCACTGATCACGGGACTGATCATGCACTGATCACGGGCTATCATGCACTGACACATGACTGATCATGCACTGATCACGTGGCTGATCATGCACTGATCACGTGACTGATCATGCACTGATCACGTGACTGATCATGCACTGATCACGTGGCTGATCATGCACTGATCACGTGGCTGATCATGCACTGATCACGTGGCTGATCATGCACTGATCACGTGGCTATCATGCACTGATCACGTGGCTGATCATGCACTGATCACGTAGCTATCATGCACTGATCACGTGACTGATCATGCACTGATCACGTAACTGATCATGCACTGATCACGTGACTGATCATGCACTGATCACGTGACTGATCATGCACTGATCACGTGGCTATCATGCACTGATCACGTGGCTGATCATGCAATGATCACGTAGCTACCATGTACTGATCACGTGACTGATCATGCACTGATCACGTAATTGATCATGCACTGATCACGTGACTATCATGCACTGATCACGTGGCTGATCACACACTGATCACGTGACTGATCATGCACTGATCACGTGGCTATCATGCACTGATCACGTGGCTATCATGCACTGATCACGTGGCTGATCACACACTGATCACGTGACTGATCATGCACTGATCACGTGGCTATCATGCACTGATCACGTGGCTGATCATGCACTGATCACGTAGCTATCATGCACTGATCACGTGACTGATCATGCACTGATCACGTGACTGATCATGCACTGATCACGTGGCTGATCATGCACTGATCACGTGGCTATCATGCACTGATCACGTGGCTGATCATGCACTGATCACGCAGCTATCATGCACTGATCACGTGACTGATCATGCACTGATCACGTGGCTGATCATGCACTGATCACGTGACTGATCATGCACTGATCACGTGGCTATCATGCACTGATCACGTGGCTGATCATGCACTGATCACGCAGCTATCATGCACTGATCACGTGACTGATCATGCACTGATCACGTAATTGATCATGCACTGATCACGTGGCTATCATGCACTGATCACGTGGCTGATCATGCACTGATCACGTGACTGATCATGCACTGATCACGTGGCTATCATGCACTGATCACGTGGCTGATCATGCACTGATCACGTGGCTGATCATGCACTGATCACGTGACTGATCATGCACTGATCACGTGGCTATCATGCACTGATCACGTGGCTGATCATGCATGATCACGTAGCTACCATGCACTGTCACGTGACTGATCATGCACTGATCACGTGACTGATCATGCACTGATCACGTGGCTATCATGCACTGATCACGTGGCTGATCATGCACTGATCACGTGGCTGATCATGCACTGATCACGTGACTGATCATGCACTGATCACGAGCTATCATGCACTGATCACGTGGCTGATCATGCACTGATCACGTGGCTGATCATGCACTGATCACGTGGCTATCATGCACTGATCACGTGGCTGATCATGCACTGATACCGTGACTGAGCATGGACTGATCACATGACTATCATGTAGTGATCACGTGACTTAATGGCGCTGATCATGTGACTGATCATGCGCTGATCATGTTTGCTATCATACACTGATCATGTGCCTCTGGAGGCAATAAACAAAGAGCTGAGTAGGCACGAATCAAACAGTCAGCAGGCAATAATCATGGAACTCAGGTGAGGAATCATGCTGCTCAGCTGGCAATAATCAAGCAGCTGAGCAGGCAGGAATTACACAGCACAGCTGGCAATTGTCAAGCAGATGACAGGCAGGAATCATGCAGCTCAGCTGGCAATTGTCAAGCAGATGAGCAGACAGTAATCACGCAGCTCAGCAGGCCCTGATCACGTGACTGAGCATGCACTGTTCACGTGGCTGATCATACACTGATCACGTGACTGATCATGCACTGATCACGTGGATATCATGCACTGATCACGTGGCTGATCATACACTGATCACGTGTCTGACCATGCACTGATCACGTGGCTGATCATACACTGCTCACGTGACTGATCATGCACTGATCACGTGGCTGATCATGCACTGATCACGTGGCTGATCATGCACTGATCACGTGACTGATCATGCACTGATCACGTGACTGATCATGCACTGATCACGTGGCTATCATGCACTGATCACGTGGCTGATCATGCACTGATCACGTGGCTATCATGCACTGATCACATGACTGATCATGCACTGATCACGTGATGATCATGCACTGATCACGTGGCTTATCATGCACTGATCATGTGACTGATCATGCACTGATCATGTTTGCTATCATACACTGATCATGTGCCTCTGGAGGCAATGAACAAAGAGCTGAGTAGGGAATCAGTCAGCAGGCAATAATCATGGAACTCAGCTCTGAGAAATCATGCTGCTCAGCTGGCAATAATCAAGATGAGCAGGCAGGAATTATGCAGCACAGCTGGCAATTGTCAAGCAGATGACAGGCAGGAATCGTGCAGCTCAGCTGGCAATTGTCAAGCAGATGAGCAGACAGTAATCACGCAGCTCAGCAGGCCCTGATCACGTGACTGAGCATGCACTGTTCACGTGGCTGATCATACACTGATCACGTGACTGATCATGCACTGATCACGTGGCTATCATGCACTGATCACGTGACTGATCATGCACTGATCACGTGATGTCATGCACTGATCACGTGGCTGATCATGCACTGATCACGTGACTGATCATGCACTGATCACGTGGCTATCATGCACTGATCACGTGGCTGATCATGCACTGATCACGGGACTGATCATGCACTGATCACGGGCTATCATGCACTGACACATGACTCACATGCACTGATCACGTGACTGATCATGCACTGATCACGTGACTGATCATGCACTGATCACGTGACTGATCATGCACTGATCACGTGGCTGATCATGCACTGATCACGTGGCTGATCATGCACTGATCACGTGGCTGATCATGCACTGATCACGTGGCTATCATGCACTGATCACGTGGCTGATCATGCACTGATCACGTAGCTACCATATACTGTCACGTGACTGATCATGCACTGATCACGTAAATGATCATGCACTGATCACGTGACTGATCATGCACTGATCACGTGACTGATCATGCACTGATCACGTGGCTATCATGCACTGATCACGTGGCTGATCATGCACTGATCACGTAGCAACCATGTACTGATCACGTGACTGATCATGCACTGATCACGTAATTGATCATGCACTGATCACGTGACTGATCATGCACTGATCACGTGATCACACACGATCACGTGGCTGATCATGCACTGATCACGTGATCATGCACTGATCACGTGGCTATCATGCACTGATCACGTGGACATCATGCACTGATCACGTGGCTGATCACACACTGATCACGTGACTGATCATGCACTGATCACGTGGCTATCATGCACTGATCACGTGGCTGATCATGCACTGATCACGTAGCTACCATGCACTGATCACGTGACTGATCATGCACTGATCACGTGACTGATCATGCACTGATCACGTGGCTGATCATGCACTGATCACGTGGCTATCATGCACTGATCACGTGGCTGATCATGCACTGATCACGCAGCTACCATGCACTGATCACGTGACTGATCATGCACTGATCACGTGGCTGATCATGCACTGATCACGTGACTGATCATGCACTGATCACGTGGCTATCATGCACTGATCACGTGGCTGATCATGCACTGATCACGCAGCTACCATGCACTGATCACGTGACTGATCATGCACTGATCACGTGACTGATCATGCACTGATCACGTGGCTATCATGCACTGATCACGTGGCTGTCATGCACTGATCACGTGACTGATCATGCACTGATCACGTGGCTATCATGCACTGATCACGTGGCTGATCATGCACTGATACCGTGACTGAGCATGGACTGATCACATGACTATCATGTAGTGATCACGTGACTTAATGGCGCTGATCATGTGACTGATCATGCGCTGATCATGTTTGCTATCATACACTGATCATGTGCCTCTGGAGGCAATAAACAAAGAGCTGAGTAGGCACGAATCAAACAGTCAGCAGGCAATAATCATGGAACTCAGGTGTGAGGAATCATGCTGCTCAGCTGGCAATAATCAAGCAGCTGAGCAGGCAGGAATTACGCAGCACAGCTGGCAATTGTCAAGCAGATGACAGGCAGGAATCATGCAGCTCAGCTGGCAATTGTCAAGCAGATGAGCAGACAGTAATCACGCAGCTCAGCAGGCCCTGATCACGTGACTGAGCATGCACTGTTCACGTGGCTGATCATACACTGATCACGTGATTGATCATGCACTGATCACTTGGATATCATGCACTGATCACGTGGCTGATCATACACTGTTCACGTGTCTGACCATGCACTGATCACGTGGCTGATCATACACTGCTCACGTAACTGATCATGCACTGATCACGTGGCTGATCATGCACTGATCACGTGGCTGATCATGCACTGATCACGTGACTGATCATGCACTGATCACGTGACTGATCATGCACTGATCACGTGGCTATCATGCACTGATCACGTGGCTGATCATGCACTGATCACGTAGCTATCATGCACTGATCACGTGACTGATCATGCACTGATCACGTAATTGATCATGCACTGATCACGTGGCTTATCATGCACTGATCATGTGACTGATCATGCACTGATCATGTTTGGTGTCATACACTGATCATGTGCATCTGGAGGCAATGAACATAGAGCTGAGTAGGCAGGAATCAGTCAGCAGGCTATAATCATGGAACTCAGCTCTGAGAAATCATGCTGCTCAGCTGGCAATAATCAAGCAGATGAGCAGGCAGGAATTATGCAGCACAGGTGGCAATTGTCAAGCAGATGACAGGCAGGAATCGTGCAGCTCAGCTGGCAATTGTCAAGCAGATGAGCAGACAGTAATCACGCAGCTCATCAGGCACTGATCACGTGACTGATCATGCACTGATCACGTGGCTGATCACACACTATCACGTGACTGATCATGCACTGATCACGTGGCTATCATGCACTGATCACGTGGCTGATCATGCACTGATCACGTGACTGTCATGCACTGATCACGTGGCTGATCATGCACTGATCACGTGGCTGATCATGCACTGATCACGTGGCTATCATGCACTGATCACGTGGCTGATCATGCACTGATCACGTGGCTATCATGCACTGATCACGTGGCTGATCATACACTGATCACGTGACTGATCATGCACTGATCACGTGGCTATCATGCACTGATCACGTGGCTGATCATGCACTGATCACGTAGCTATCATGCACTGATCACGTGACTGATCATGCACTGATCACGTGCTGATCATGCACTGATCACGTGGCTGATCATGCACTGATCACGTGGCTATCATGCACTGATCACGTGGCTGATCATGCACTGATCACGCAGCTATCATGCACTGATCACGTGACTGATCATGCACTGATCACGTGACTGATCATGCACTGATCACGTGGCTGATCATGCACTGATCACGTGGCTATCATGCACTGATCACGTGGCTGATCATGCACTGATCACGCAGCTATCATGCACTGATCACGTGACTGATCATGCACTGATCACGTGGCTGATCATGCACTGATCACGTGACTGATCATGCACTGATCACGTGGCTATCATGCACTGATCACGTGGCTGATCATGCACTGATCACGCAGCTCCATGCACTGATCACGTGACTGATCATGCACTGATCACGTAACTGATCATGCACTGATCACGTGGCTATCATGCACTGATCACGTGGCTGATCATGCACTGATCACGTGACTGATCATGCACTGATCACGTGGCTATCATGCACTGATCACGTGGCTGATCATGCACTGATACCGTGACTGAGCATGGACTGATCACATGACTATCATGCACTGATCACGTGACTTAATGGCACTGATCATGTGACTGATCATGCGCTGATCATGTTTGCTATCATACACTGATCATGTGCCTCTGGAGGCAATAAACAAAGAGCTGAGTAGGCACGAATCAAACAGTCAGCAGGCAATAATCATGGAACTCAGCTGTGAGGAATCATGCTGCTCAGCTGGCAATAATCAAGCAGCTGAGCAGGCAGGAATTACGCAGCACAGCTGGCAATTGTCAAGCAGATGACAGGCAGGAATCATGCAGCTCAGCTGGCAATTGTCAAGCAGATGAGCAGACAGTAATCACGCAGCTCAGCAGGCCCTGATCACGTGACTGAGCATGCACTGATCACGTGGCTGATCATGCACTGATCACGTGGCTATCATGCACTGATCACGTGGCTGATCATGCACTGATCACGTAGCTATCATGCACTGATCACGTGACTGATCATGCACTGATCACGTGGCTGATCATGCACTGATCACGTGGCTGATCATGCACTGATCACGTGGCTGATCATGCACTGATCACGTGACTGATCATGCACTGATCACGTGGCTGATCATGCACTGATCACGTGGCTATCATGCACTGATCACGTGGCTGATCATGCACGATCACGTGACTGATCATGCACTGATCACGTGGCTGATCATGCACTGATCACGTGGCTGATCATGCACTGATCACGTGGCTGATCATGCACTGATCACGTGACTGATCATGCACTGATCACGTGGCTATCATGCACTGATCACGTGGCTATCATGCACTGATCACGTGGCTGATCATGCACTGATCACGTGCTCATGCACTGATCACACTGATCATCACGTACTGATCATGCACTGATCACGTGACTGATCATGCACTGATCACGTGGCTATCATGCACTGATCACGTGGCTGATCATGCACTGATCACGTGGCTATCATGCACTGATCACGTGACTGATCATGCACTGATCACATGACTGATCATGCACTGATCACGTGGCTTATCATGCACTGATCATGTGACTGATCATGCACTGATCATGTTTGCTATCATACACTGATCATGTGCCTCTGGAGGCAATAAACAAAGAGCTGAGTAGGCACGAATCATACAGTCAGCAGGCAATAATCATGGAACTCAGCTGTGAGGAATCATGCTGCTCAGCTGGCAATAATCAAGCAGCTGAGCAGGCAAGAATTACGCAGCACAGCTGGCAATTGTCAAGCAGATGACAGGCAGGAATCATGCAGCTCAGCTGGCAATTGTCAAGCAGATGAGCAGACAGTAATCACGCAGCTCAGCAGGCCCTGATCACGTGACTGAGCATGCACTGTTCACGTGGCTGATCATACACTGATCACGTGATTGATCATGCACTGATCACTTGGATATCATGCACTGATCACGTGGCTGATCATACACTGTTCACGTGTCTGACCATGCACTGATCACGTGGCTGATCATACACTGCTCACGTAACTGATCATGCACTGATCACGTGGCTATCATGCACTGATCACGTGGCTGAACATGCACTGTTCACGTGGCTGATCACACACCTGTCACGTGACATATCATGCACTGATCACGTGGCACTCATGCACTGATCACGTGGCTGATCATACTCTGCTCACGTAACTGATCATGCACACATCACGTGGCTATCATGCACTGCTCACGTGGCTCGTCATGGAATGATCACGTAGCTACCATATACTGGTCACGTGACTGATCATGCACAGATCACGTAAATGATCATGCACTGTTCACGTGACTGATCATGCACTGATCACGTGACTGATCATGCACTGATCACGTGGCTATCATGCACTGCTCACGTGGCTGATCATGCAACGATCACGTAGCAACCATGTACTGGTCACGTGACTGATCATGCACTGATCACGTAATTGATCATGCACTGATCACGTGGCTCATCATGCACTGACGTGGCTGATCACACACGATCACGTGACTGATCATGCACTGATCACGTGACTATCATGCACTGATCACGTGGCTATCATGCACTGATCACGTGATATCATGCACTGATCACGTGGCTGATCATGCACTGATCACGTGGCTGATCATGCACTGATCACGTGGCTATCATGCACTGATATCATGCACTGATCACGTGGCTGATCATGCACTGATCACGTGGCTGATCATGCACTGATCACGTGGCTGATCATGCACTGATGTCATGCACTGATCACGTGGCTGATCACACACTGATCACGTGACTGATCATGCACTGATCACGTGGCTATCATGCACTGATCACGTGACTGATCATGCACTGATCACGTGATTGTCATGCACTGATCACGTGGCTGATCATGCACTGATCACGTGACTGATCATGCACTGATCACGTGGCTATCATGCACTGATCACGTGGCTGATCATGCACTGATCACGTGACTGATCATGCACTGATCACGGGCTATCATGCACTGACACATGACTGATCATGCACTGATCACGTGGCTGATCATGCACTGATCACGTGACTGATCATGCACTGATCACGTGACTGATCATGCACTGATCACGTGGCTGATCATGCACTGATCGCGTGGCTATCATGCACTGATCACGTGGCTGATCATGCACTGATCACGTGGCTATCATGCACTGATCACGTGGCTGATCATGCAATGATCACGTAGCTATCATGCACTGATCACGTGACTGATCATGCACTGATCACGTGACTGATCATGCACTGATCACGTGACTGATCATGCACTGATCACGTGACTGATCATGCACTGATCACGTGGCTATCATGCACTGATCACGTGGCTGATCATGCACTGATCACGTAGCAACCATGCACTGATCACGTGACTGATCATGCACTGATCACGTAACTGATCATGCACTGATCACGTGGCTGATCATGCACTGATCACGTGGCTGATCATGCACTGATCACGTGACTGATCATGCACTGATCACGTGGCTATCATGCACTGATCACGTGGCTGATCATGCACTGATCACGTGACTGATCATGCACTGATCACGTGGCTGATCATGCACTGATCACGTGGCTATCATGCACTGATCACGTGGCTGATCATGCATGATCACGCAGCTATCATGCACTGATCACGTGACTGATCATGCACTGATCACGTGGCTGATCATGCACTGATCACGTGACTGATCATGCACTGATCACGTGGCTATCATGCACTGATCACGTGGCTGATCATGCACTGATCACGTAGCTACCATGCACTGATCACGTGACTGATCATGCACTGATCACGTAACTGATCATGCACTGATCACGTGGCTATCATGCACTGATCACGTGGCTGATCATGCACTGATCACGTGGCTGATCATGCACTGATCACGTGACTATCATGCACTGATCACGTGGCTGATCATGCACTGATCACGTGACTGATCATGCACTGATCACGTGACTATCATGCACTGATCACGTGACTTCATGCACTGATCACGTGACTGATCATGCACTGATCACGTGGCTATCATGCACTGATCACGTGGCTGATCATGCACTGATCACGTGCCTGATCATGCACTGATCACATGACTGATCATGCACTGATCACGTGACTGATCATGCACTGATCACGTGGCTATCATGCACTACTCACGTGGCTGATCATGCAATGATCATGTAGCTACCATGTACTGGTCACGTGACTGATCATACACCCATCACGTGACTGATCATGCACTGATCACGTGGCTATCATGCACTGATCACGTGGCTGATCATGCACTGATCACGTGACTGATCATGCACTGATCACGTGGCTGATCATGCACTGATCACGTGGCTATCATGCACTGATCACGTGGCTGATCATGCACTGATACCGTGACTGAGCATGGACTGATCACATGACTATCATGTAGTGATCACGTGACTTAATGGCGCTGATCATGTGACTGATCATGCGCTGATCATGTTTGCTATCATACACTGATCATGTGCCTCTGGAGGCAATAAACAAAGAGCTGAGTAGGCACGAATCAAACAGTCAGCAGGCAATAATCATGGAACTCAGCTGTGAGGAATCATGCTGCTCAGCTGGCAATAATCAAGCAGCTGAGCAGGCAGGAATTACGCAGCACAGCTGGCAATTGTCAAGCAGATGACAGGCAGGAATCGTGCAGCTCAGCTGGCAATTGTCAAGCAGATGAGCAGACAGTAATCACGCAGCTCAGCAGGCCCTGATCACGTGACTGAGCATGCACTGTTCACGTGGCTGATCATACACTGATCACGTGATTGATCATGCACTGATCACTTGGATATCATGCACTGATCACGTGGCTGATCATACACTGTTCACGTGTCTGACCATGCACTGATCACGTGGCTGATCATGCACTGATCACGTGGCTGATCATGCACTGATCACGTGGCTGATCATGCACTGATCACGTGGCTGATCATGCACTGATCACGTGGCTGATCATGCACTGATCACGTGGCTACATGCACTGATCACGTGACTGATCATGCACTGATCACGTGGCTGATCATGCACTGATCACGTGGCTGATCATGCACTGATCACGTGACTGATCATGCACTGATCACGTGGCTATCATGCACTGATCACGTGGCTGATCATGCACTGATCACGTAGCTTCATGCACTGATCACGTGACTGATCATGCACTGATCACGTGGCTGATCATGCACTGATCACGTGACTGATCATGCACTGATCACGTGACTGATCTGCACTGATCACGTGGCTGATCATGCACTGATCACGTGACTGATCATGCACTGATCACGTGACTGATCATGCACTGATCACGTGGCTATCATGCACTGATCACGTGGCTGATCATGCACTGATCACGTGCCTGATCATGCACTGATCACGTGACTGATCATGCACTGATCACGTGACTGATCATGCACTGATCACGTGGCTATCATGCACTACACGTGGCTGATCATGCACTGATCATGTAGCTACCATGTACTGGTCACGTGACTGATCATGCACTGATCACGTGACTGATCATGCACTGATCACGTGGCTATCATGCACTGATCACGTGGCTGATCATGCACTGATCACGTGCCTGATCATGCACTGATCACGTGACTGATCATGCACTGATCACGTGGCTATCATGCACTGATCACGTGGCTGATCATGCACTGATCACGTGGCTGATCATGCACTGATCACGTGGCTATCATGCACTGATCACGTGGCTGATCATGCACTGATACCGTGACTGAGCATGGACTGATCACATGACTATCATGTAGTGATCACGTGACTTAATGGCGCTGATCATGTGACTGATCATGCGCTGATCATGTTTGCTCTCATACACTGATCATGTGCCTCTGGAGGCCTTAAACAAAGAGCTGAGTAGGCACGAATCAAACAGTCAGCAGGCAATAATCATGGAACTCAGCTGTGAGGAATCATGCTGCTCAGCTGGCAATAATCAAGCAGCTGAGCAGGCAGGAATTACGCAGCACAGCTGGCAATTGTCAAGCAGATGACAGGCAGGAATCGTGCAGCTCAGCTGGCAATTGTCAAGCAGATGAGCAGACAGTAATCACGCAGCTCAGCAGGCCCTGAACACGTGACTGAGCATGCACTGTTCACGTGGCTGATCATACACTGATCACGTGACTGATCATGCACTGATCACGTGGCTATCATGCACTGATCACGTGGCTGATCATACTGATCACGTGCCTCATCATGCACTGATCACGTGGCTGATCATGCACTGATCACGTGACTGATCATGCACTGATCACGTGGCTATCATGCACTGATCACGTGGCTGATCATGCACTGATCACGGGACTGATCATGCACTGATCACGGGCTATCATGCACTGACACATGACTCCACATGCACTGATCACGTGGCTGATCATGCACTGATCACGTGACTGATCATGCACTGATCACGTGACTGATCATGCACTGATCACGTGGCTGATCATGCACTGATCACGTGGCTATCATGCACTGATCACGTGGCTGATCATGCACTGATCACGTGGCTATCATGCACTGATCACGTGGCTGATCATGCACTGATCACGTAGCTATCATGCACTGATCACGTGACTGATCATGCACTGATCACGTGGCTGATCATGCACTGATCACGTGACTGATCATGCACTGATCACGTGACTGATCATGCACTGATCACGTGGCTATCATGCACTGATCACGTGGCTGATCATGCACTGATCACGTAGCTACCATGCACTGATCACGTGACTGATCATGCACTGATCACGTAATTGATCATGCACTGATCACGTGGCTGATCATGCACTGATCACGTGGCTGATCATGCACTGATCACGTGACTGATCATGCACTGATCACGTGGCTGATCATGCACTGATCACGTGGCTATCATGCACTGATCACGTGGCTGATCATGCAATGATCACGCAGCTATCATGCACTGGTCACGTGACTGATCATGCACTGATCACGTGGCTGATCATGCACTGATCACGTGACTGATCATGCACTGATCACGTGGCTATCATGCACTGATCACGTGGCTGATCATGCACTGATCACGCAGCTACCATGTACTGGTCACGTGACTGATCATGCACTGATCACGTGACTGATCATGCACTGATCACGTGGCTATCATGCACTGATCACGTGGCTGATCATGCACTGATCACGTGGCTATCATGCACTGATCACGTGACTATCATGCACTGATCACGTGGCTGATCATGCACTGATCACGTGGCTGATCATGCACTGATCACGTGGCTGATCATGCACTGATACCGTGACTGAGCATGGACTGATCACATGACTATCATGTAGTGATCACGTGACTTAATGGCGCTGATCATGTGACTGATCATGCGCTGATCATGTTTGCTATCATACACTGATCATGTGCCTCTGGAGGCAATAAACAAAGAGCTGAGTAGGCACGAATCAAACAGTCAGCAGGCAATAATCATGGAACTCAGCTGTGAGGAATCATGCTGCTCAGCTGGCAATAATCAAGCAGCTGAGCAGGCAGGAATTACACAGCACAGCTGGCAATTGTCAAGCAGATGACAGGCAGGAATCATGCAGCTCAGCTGGCAATTGTCAAGCAGATGAGCAGACAGTAATCACGCAGCTCAGCAGGCCCTGATCACGTGACTGAGCATGCACTGTTCACGTGGCTGATCATACACTGATCACGTGATTGATCATGCACTGATCACTTGGATATCATGCACTGATCACGTGGCTGATCATACACTGATCACGTGTCTGACCATGCACTGATCACGTGGCTGATCATGCACTGATCACGTGGCTGATCATGCACTGATCACGTGGCTACCATGCACTGATCACGTGACTGATCATGCACTGATCACGTGCTGATCATGCACTGATCACGTGACTGATCATGCACTGATCACGTGACTGATCATGCACTGATCACGTGGCTATCATGCACTGATCACGTGGCTGATCATGCACTGATCACGTAGCTACCATGCACTGATCACGTGACTGATCATGCACTGATCACGTAACTGATCATGCACTGATCACGTGACTGATCATGCACTGATCACGTGACTGATCATGCACTGATCACGTGACTGATCATGCACTGATCACGTGGCTGATCATGCACTGATCACGTGGCTATCATGCACTGATCACGTGGCTGATCACACACGATCACGTGACTGATCATGCACTGATCACGTGGCTGATCATGCACTGATCACGTGGCTGATCATGCACTGATCACGTGGCTGATCATGCACTGATCACGTGGCTGATCATGCACTGATCACGTGGCTATCATGCACTGATCACGTGGCTGATCATGCACTGATCACGTAGCTACATGCACTGATCACGTGACTGATCATGCACTGATCACGTGACTGATCATGCACTGATCACGTGACTGATCATGCACTGATCACGTGACTGATCATGCACTGATCACGTGGCTATCATGCACTGATCACGTGGCTGATCATGCACTGATCACGTGGCTACCATGTACTGATCACGTGACTGATCATGCACTGATCACATGACTGATCATGCACTGATCACGTGACTTATCATGCACTGATCATGTGACTGATCATGCACGATCATGTTTGCTATCATACACTGATCGTGTGCCTCTGGAGGCAATAAACAAAGAGCTGAGTAGGCACGAATCATACAGTCAGCAGGCAATAATCATGGAACTCAGCTGTGAGGAATCATGCTGCTCAGCTGGCAATAATCAAGCAGCTGAACAGGCAGAAATTACGCAGCACAGCTGGCAATTGTCAAGCAGATGACAGGCAGGAATCATGCAGCTCAGCTGGCAATTGTCAAGCAGATGAGCAGACAGTAATCACGCAGCTCAGCAGGCCCTGATCACGTGACTGAGCATGCACTGTTCACGTGGCTGATCACACACTGATCACGTGACTGATCATGCACTGATCACGTGGATATCATGCACTGATCACGTGGCTGATCATACACTGATCACGTGTCTGATCATGCACTGATCACGTGGCTGATCATGCACTGATCACGTGGCTGATCATGCACTGATCACGTGGCTATCATGCACTGATCACGTGACTGATCATGCACTGATCACGTGCTGATCATGCACTGATCACGTGACTGATCATGCACTGATCACGTGACTGATCATGCACTGATCACGTGGCTATCATGCACTGATCACGTGGCTGATCATGCATGATCACGTAGCTATCATGCACTGGTCACGTGACTGATCATGCACTGATCACGTAACTGATCATGCACTGATCACGTGACTGATCATGCACTGATCACGTGACTGATCATGCACTGATCACGTGACTGATCATGCACTGATCACGTGGCTGATCATGCACTGATCACGTGGCTATCATGCACTGATCACGTGGCTGATCACACACGATCACGTGACTGATCATGCACTGATCACGTGGCTATCATGCACTGATCACGTGGATCATGCACTGATCACGTGGCTGATCACACGTATCACGTGACTGATCATGCACTGATCACGTGGCTGATCATGCACTGATCACGTGGCTATCATGCACTGATCACGTGGCTGATCATGCAATGATCACGTAGCTACATGCACTGATCACGTGACTGATCATGCACTGATCACGTGACTGATCATGCACTGATCACGTGACTGATCATGCACTGATCACGTGACTGATCATGCACTGATCACGTGGCTATCATGCACTGATCACGTGGCTGATCATGCATGATCACGTAGCTATCATGTACTGATCACGTGACTGATCATGCACTGATCACATGACTGATCATGCACTGATCACCTGGCTTATCATGCACTGATCATGTGACTGATCATGCACGATCATGTTTGCTATCATACACTGATCATGTGCCTCTGGAGGCAATAAACAAAGAGCTGAGTAGGCACGAATCAAACAGTCAGCAGGCAATAATCATGGAACTCAGCTGTGAGGAATCATGCTGCTCAGCTGGCAATAATCAAGCAGCTGAGCAGGCAGGAATTACGCAGCACAGCTGGCAATTGTCAAGCAGATGACAGGCAGGAATCGTGCAGCTCAGCTGGCAATTGTCAAGCAGATGAGCAGACAGTAATCACGCAGCTCAGCAGGCCCTGATCACGTGACTGAGCATGCACTGTTCACGTGGCTGATCATACACTGATCACGTGATTGATCATGCACTGATCACTTGGATATCATGCACTGATCACGTGGCTGATCATACACTGTTCACGTGTCTGACCATGCACTGATCACGTGGCTGATCATACACTGCTCACGTAACTGATCATGCTCTGATCACGTGGCTATCATGCACTGAATACGTGGCTGAACATGCACTGTTCACGTGGCTGATCACACACCTGTCACGTGACATATCATGCACTGATCACGTGGCACTCATGCACTGATCACGTGGCTGATCATACTCTGCTCACGTAACTCATCATGCACACATCACGTGGCTATCATGCACTGCTCACGTGGTTCGTCATGGAATGATCACGTAGCTACCATATACTGGTCACGTGACTGATCATGCTCAGATCACGTAAATGATCATGCACTGTTCAGTTGACTGATCATGTACTGATCACGTGACTGATCATGCACGTATCACGTGGCTATCATGCTCTGCTCACGTGGCTGATCATGCAACGATCACGTAGCAACCATGTACTGGTCACGTGACTGATCATGCACTGATCACGTAATTGATCATGCACTGATCACGTGGCTCATCATGCACTGATCACGTGGCTGATCACACACGTATCACGTGACTGATCATGCACTGATCACGTGACTATCATGCACTGATCACGTGGCTATCATGCACTGATCACGTGGATATCATGCACTGATCACGTGGCTGATCATGCACTGATCACGTGGCTGATCATGCACTGATCACGTGGCTATCATGCACTGATATCATGCACTGATCACGTGGCTGATCATGCACTGATCACGTGGCTATCATGCACTGATCACGTGGCTGATCATGCACTGATATCATGCACTGATCACGTGGCTGATCATGCACTGATCACGTGACTGATCATGCACTGATCACGTGGCTATCATGCACTGATCACGTGGCTGATCATGCACTGATCACGTAGCTATCATGCACTGATCACGTGACTGATCATGCACTGATCACGTAATTGATCATGCACTGATCACGTGACTGATCATGCACTGATCACGTGGCTGATCATGCACTGATCACGTGACTGATCATGCACTGATCACGTGGCTGATCATGCACTGATCACGTGGCTGATCATGCACTGATCACGTGACTGATCATGCACTGATCACGTGGCTGATCATGCACTGATCACGTGGCTATCATGCACTGATCACGTGGCTGATCATGCAATGATCACGCAGCTATCATGCACTGATCACGTGACTGATCATGCACTGATCACGTGGCTGATCATGCACTGATCACGTGACTGATCATGCACTGATCACGTGGCTATCATGCACTGATCACGTGGCTGATCATGCACTGATCACGCAGCTATCATGCACTGATCACGTGACTGATCATGCACTGATCACGTGACTGATCATGCACTGATCACGTGGCTATCATGCACTGATCACGTGGCTGATCATGCACTGATCACGTGGCTGATCATGCACTGATCACGTGGCTATCATGCACTGATCACGTGGCTGATCATGCACTGATCACGTGACTGATCATGCACTGATCACGTGACTGATCATGCACTGATCACGTGACTTCATGCACTGATCACGTGACTGATCATGCACTGATCACGTGGCTATCATGCACTGATCACGTGGCTGATCATGCACTGATCACGTGGCTGATCATGCACTGATCACGTGACTGATCATGCACTGATCACGTGACTGATCATGCACTGATCACGTGGCTATCATGCACTATCACGTGGCTGATCATGCAATGATCACGTAGCTACCATGTACTGGTCACGTGACTGATCATGCACTGATCACGTGACTGATCATGCACTGATCACGTGGCTATCATGCACTGATCACGTGGCTGATCATGCACTGATCACGTGGCTGATCATGCACTGATCACGTGCTGATCATGCACTGATCACGTGGCTATCATGCACTGATCACGTGGCTGATCATGCACTGATCACGTGGCTGATCATGCACTGATCACGTGGCTATCATGCACTGATCACGTGACTGATCATGCACTGATCACGTGACTGATCATGCACTGATCACGTGACTGATCATGCACTGATCACGTGGCTGATCATGCACTGATCACGTGACTGATCATGCACTGATCACGTGACTGATCATGCACTGATCACGTGGCTGATCATGCACTGATCACGTGACTGATCATGCACTGATCACGTGGCTGATCATGCACTGATCACGTGACTGATCATGCACTGATCACGTGACTGATCATGCACTGATCACGTAACTGATCATGCACTGATCACGTGACTGATCATGCACTGATCACGTGGCTGATCACACTGATCACGTGACTGATCATGCACTGATCACGTGGCTATCATGCACTGATCACGTGGCTGATCATACTGATCACGTGACTGATCATGCACTGATCACGTGGCTGATCATGCACTGATCACGTGACTGATCATGCACTGATCACGTGGCTATCATGCACTGATCACGTGGCTGATCATGCACTGATCACGGGACTGATCATGCACTGATCACGGGCTATCATGCACTGACTACATGACTGCACATGCACTGATCACGTGGATGATCATGCACTGATCACGTGACTGATCATGCACTGATCACGTGACTGATCATGCACTGATCACGTGGCTGATCATGCACTGATCACGTGGCTATCATGCACTGATCACGTGGCTGATCATGCAATGATCACGTAGCTACCATATACTGATCACGTGACTGATCATGCACTGATCACGTGAATGATCATGCACTGATCACGTGACTGATCATGCACTGATCACGTGACTGATCATGCACTGATCACGTGGCTATCATGCACTGATCACGTGGCTGATCATGCACTGATCACGTAGCAACCATGCACTGATCACGTGACTGATCATGCACTGATCACGTAATTGATCATGCACTGATCACGTGGCTGATCATGCACTGATCACGTGGCTGATCACACACTGATCACGTGACTGATCATGCACTGATCACGTGGCTATCATGCACTGATCACGTGGCTATCATGCACTGATCACGTAACTGATCATGCACTGATCACGTGGCTGATCATGCACTGATCACGTGGCTATCATGCACTGATCACGTGGCTGATCATGCACTGATCACGCAGCTATCATGCACTGATCACGTGACTGATCATGCACTGATCACGTGGCTGATCATGCACTGATCACGTGACTGATCATGCACTGATCACGTGGCTGATCATGCACTGATCACGTGGCTGATCATGCACTGATCACGTGGCTGATCATGCACTGATCACGTGGCTGATCATGCACTGATCACGTGGCTGATCATGCACTGATCACGTGACTGATCATGCACTGATCACGTGACTATCATGTACTGATCACGTGACTTCATGCACTGATCACGTGACTGATCATGCACTGATCACGTGGCTATCATGCACTGATCACGTGGCTGATCATGCACTGATCACGTGCCTGATCATGCACTGATCACATGACTGATCATGCACTGATCACGTGACTGATCATGCACTGATCACGTGGCTATCATGCACTACTCACGTGGCTGATCATGCAATGATCATGTATCTACCATGTACAGGTCACGTGACTGATCATACACCCATCATGTGACTGATCATGCACTGATCACGTGGCTATCATGCACTGATCACGTGGCTGATCATGCACTGATCACGTGGCTGATCATGCACTGATCACGTGGCTGATCATGCACTGATCACGTGGCTGATCATGCACTGATCACGTGGCTGATCATGCACTGATACCGTGACTGAGCATGGACTGATCACATGACTATCATGTAGTGATCACGTGACTTAATGGCGCTGATCATGTGACTGATCATGCGCTGATCATGTTTGCTATCATACACTGATCATGTGCCTCTGGAGGCAATAAACAAAGAGCTGAGTAGGCACGAATCAAACAGTCAGCAGGCAATAATCATGGAACTTAGGTGTGAGGAATCATGCTGCTCAGCTGGCAATAATCAAGCAGCTGAGCAGGCAGGAATTACGCAGCACAGCTGGCAATTGTCAAGCAGATGACAGGCAGGAATCGTGCAGCTCAGCTGGCAATTGTCAAGCAGATGAGCAGACAGTAATCACGCAGCTCAGCAGGCCCTGATCACGTGACTGAGCATGCACTGTTCACGTGGCTGATCATACACTGATCACGTGATTATCATGCACTGATCACTTGGATATCATGCACTGATCACGTGGCTGATCATACACTGTTCACGTGTCTGACCATGCACTGATCACGTGGCTGATCATGCACTGATCACGTGGCTGATCATGCACTGATCACGTGGCTGATCATGCACTGATCACGTGGCTATCATGCACTGATCACGTGGCTGATCATGCACTGATCACGTGGCTACATGCACTGATCACGTGACTGATCATGCACTGATCACGTGGCTGATCATGCACTGATCACGTGGCTGATCATGCACTGATCACGTGACTGATCATGCACTGATCACGTGGCTATCATGCACTGATCACGTGGCTGATCATGCACTGATCAGCTCCATGTACTGATCACGTGACTGATCATGCACTGATCACGTGGCTGATCATGCACTGATCACGTGACTGATCATGCACTGATCACGTGACTGATCATGCACTGATCACGTGGCTATCATGCACTGATCACGTGGCTGATCATGCACTGATCACGCAGCTATCATGCACTGATCACGTGACTGATCATGCACTGATCACGTGACTGATCATGCACTGATCACGTGGCTATCATGCACTGATCACGTGGCTGTTCACACACGTATCACGTGACTGATCATGCACTGATCACGTGGCTGATCATGCACTGATCACGTGGCTATCATGCACTGATCACGTGGCTGATCATGCAATGATCACGTAGCTACCATGTACTGGTCACGTGACTGATCATGCACTGATCACGTGACTGATCATGCACTGATCACGTGACTGATCATGCACTGATCACGTGACTGATCATGCACTGATCACGTGACTGATCATGCACTGATCACGTGGCTATCATGCACTGATCACGTGGCTGATCATGCACTGATCACGTGGCTGATCATGCACTGATCACGTGACTGATCATGCACTGATCACATGACTGATCATGCACTGATCACGTGGCTTATCATGCACTGATCATGTGACTGATCATGCACTGATCATGTTTGCTATCATACACTGATCATGTGCCTCTGGAGGCAATAAACAAAGAGCTTAGTAGGCACGAATCATACAGTCAGCAGGCAATAATCATGGAACTCAGCTGTGAGGAATCATGCTGCTCAGCTGGCAATAATCAAGCAGCTGAGCAGGCAGGAATTACGCAGCACAGCTGGCAATTGTCAAGCAGATGACAGGCAGGAATCGTGCAGCTCAGCTGGCAATTGTCAAGCAGATGAGCAGACAGTAATCACGCAGCTCAGCAGGCCCTGATCACGTGACTGAGCATGCACTGTTCACGTGGCTGATCACACACTGATCACGTGATTGATCATGCACTGATCACTTGGATATCATGCACTGATCACGTGGCTGATCATACACTGCTCACGTAACTGATCATGCACTGATCACGTGGCTATCATGCACTGATCACGTGGCTGAACATGCACTGTTCACGTGGCTGATCACACACTGTCACGTGACATATCATGCACTGATCACGTGGCACTCATGCACTGATCACGTGGCTGATCATACTCTGCTCACGTAACTGATCATGCACACATCACGTGGCTATCATGCACTGTCACGTGGCTCGTCATGGAATGATCACTAAGCTACCATATACTGGTCACGTGACTGATCATGCACTGATCACGTAAATGATCATGCACTGTTCACGTGACTGATCATGTACTGATCACGTGACTGATCATGCACTGATCACGTGGCTATCATGCACTGCTCACGTGGCTGATCATGCACGATCACGTGACTGATCATGCACTGATCACGTGGCTGATCATGCACTGATCACGTGGCTATCATGCACTGATCACGTGGCTGATCATGCACTGATCACGTGGCTGATCATGCACTGATCACGTGGCTATCATGCACTGATACCATGCACTGATCACGTGGCTGATCACACTGATCACGTGACTGATCATGCACTGATCACGTGGCTATCATGCACTGATCACGTGGCTGATCATGCACTGATCACGTGGCTATCATGCACTGATCACGTGACTGATCATGCACTGATCACGTGGCTGATCATGCACTGATCACGTGGCTATCATGCACTGATCACGTGGCTGATCATGCACTGATCACGTGGCTATCATGCACTGATCACGTGGCTATCATGCACTGATACCATGCACTGATCACGTGGCTGATCACACATGATCACGTGACTGATCATGCACTGATCACGTGGCTATCATGCACTGATCACGTGGCTGATCATGCACTGATCACGTGGCTATCATGCACTGATCACGTGACTGATCATGCACTGATCACGTGGCTGATCATGCACTGATCACGTGGCTGATCATGCACTGATCACGTGGCTATCATGCACTGATCACGTGGCTGATCATGCACTGATCACGTGGCTACATGCACTGATCACATGACTGATCATGCACTGATCACGTGACTGATCATGCACTGATCACGTGGCTTATCATGCACTGATCATGTGATTCATCATGTGCTGATCATGTTTGCTATCATACACTGATCATGTGCCTCTGGAGGCAATGAACAAAGAGCTGAGTAGGCACGAATCAGTCAGCAGGCAATAATCATGGAACTCAGCTGTGAGAAATCATGCTGCTCAGCTGGCAATAATCAAGCAGCTGAGCAGGCAGGAATTACGCAGCACAGCTGGCAATTGTCAAGCAGATGACAGGCAGGAATCGTGCAGCTCAGCTGGCAATTGTCAAGCAGATGAGCAGACAGTAATCACGCAGCTCAGCAGGCCCTGATCACGTGACTGAGCATGCACTGTTCACGTGGCTGATCACACACTGATCACGTGAATGATCATGCACTGATCACGTGGCTATCATGCACTGATCACGTGGCTGATCATGCACTGATCACGTGACTGTCATGCACTGATCACGTGGCTGATCATGCACTGATCACGTGGCTGATCATGCACTGATCACGTGACTGATCATGCACTGATCACGTGGCTATCATGCACTGATCACGTGGCTGATCATGCACTGATCACGTGACTGATCATGCACTGATCACGGCACTATCATGCACTGACACATGACTGATCATGCACTGATCACGTGCTGATCATGCACTGATCACGTGACTGATCATGCACTGATCACGTGACTGATCATGCACTGATCACGTGGCTATCATGCACTGATCACGTGGCTGATCATGCACTGATCACGTGGCTGATCATGCACTGATCACGTGGCTATCATGCACTGATCACGTGACTGATCATGCACTGATCACGTGGCTATCATGCACTGATCACGTGGCTGATCATACTGATCACGTGCCTGATCATGCACTGATCACGTGGCTGATCATGCACTGATCACGTGACTGATCATGCACTGATCACGTGGCTATCATGCACTGATCACGTGGCTATCATGCACTGATCACGTGGCTGATCATGCACTGATCACGTAGCTATCATGCACTGATCACGTGACTGATCATGCACTGATCACGTGGCTGATCATGCACTGATCACGTGGCTGATCATGCACTGATCACGTGACTGATCATGCACTGATCACGTGGCTATCATGCACTGATCACGTGGCTGATCATGCACTGATCACGTGACTGATCATGCACTGATCACGTGGCTGATCATGCACTGATCACGTGACTGATCATGCACTGATCACGTGGCTATCATGCACTGATCACGTGGCTGATCATGCACTGATCACGTGGCTGATCATGCACTGTCACGTGACTGATCATGCACTGATCACGTGGCACTCATGCACTGATCACGTGGCTGATCATGCACTGATCACGTAACTGATCATGCACTGATCACGTGGCTATCATGCACTGATCACGTGGCTGATCATGCACTGATCACGTAGCTACCATATACTGGACACTGATCATGCACTGATCACGAATGATCATGCACTGATCACGTGGCTGATCATGCACTGATCACGTGACTGATCATGCACTGATCACGTGGCTATCATGCACTGATCACGTGACTGATCATGCACTGATCACGTGGATATCATGCACTGATCACGTGGCTGATCATGCACTGATCACGTGCTGATCATGCACTGATCACGTGGCTGATCATGCACTGATCACGTGACTGATCATGCACTGATCACGTGACTATCATGCACTGATCACGTGGCTGATCATGCACTGATCACGTGACTGATCATGCACTGATCACGTGGCTATCATGCACTGATCACGTGGCTGATCATGCACTGATCACGCAGCTTCCATGTACTGATCACGTGACTGATCATGCACTGATCACGTGGCTGATCATGCACTGATCACGTGACTGATCATGCACTGATCACGTGACTGATCATGCACTGATCACGTGGCTATCATGCACTGATCACGTGGCTGATCATGCACTGATCACGCAGCTATCATGCACTGGTCACGTGACTGATCATGCACTGATCACGTAATTGATCATGCACTGATCACGTGGCTATCATGCACTGATCACGTGGCTGATCACACACTGATCACGTGACTGATCATGCACTGATCACGTGGCTATCATGCACTGATCACGTGGCTATCATGCACTGATCACGTGGCTGATCATGCACTGATCACGTGGCTATCATGCACTGATCACGTGACTGATCATGCACTGATCACGTAACTGATCATGCACTGATCACGTGGCTATCATGCACTGATCACGTGGCTGATCATGCACTGATCACGTGTCTGATCATGCACTGATCACGTGGCTGATCATGCACTGATCACGTAACTGATCATGCACTGATCACGTGGCTATCATGCACTGATCACGTGGCTGATCATGCACTGATCACGTGGCTGATCATGCACTGTCACGTGACTATCATGCACTGATCACGTGGCACTCATGCACTGATCACGTGGCTGATCATACACTGATCACGTAACTGATCATGCACTGATCACGTGGCTATCATGCACTGATCACGTGGCTGATCATGCACTGATCACGTAGCTACCATATACTGATCACGTGACTGATCATGCACTGATCACGTAACTGATCATGCACTGATCACGTGACTGATCATGCACTGATCACGTGACTGATCATGCACTGATCACGTGGCTATCATGCACTGATCACGTGGCTGATCATGCACTGATCACGTGACTGATCATGCACTGATCACGTGGCTGATCATGCACTGATCACGTGGCTGATCATGCACTGATCACGTGGCTGATCATGCACTGATCACGTGGCTATCATGCACTGATCACGTGGCTATCATGCACTGATACCATGCACTGATCACGTGGCTGATCACACATGATCACGTGACTGATCATGCACTGATCACGTGGCTATCATGCACTGATCACGTGGCTGATCATGCACTGATCACGTAGCTATCATGTACTGATCACGTGACTGATCATGCACTGATCACGTGGCTGATCATGCACTGATCACGTGGCTGATCATGCACTGATCACGTGGCTATCATGCACTGATCACGTGGCTGATCATGCACTGATCACGTGGCTACAATGCACTGATCACATGACTGATCATGCACTGATCACGTGACTGATCATGCACTGATCACGTGGCTTATCATGCACTGATCATGTGATTCATCATGTGCTGATCATGTTTGCTATCATACACTGATCATGTGCCTCTGGAGGCAATGAACAAAGAGCTGAGTAGGCACGAATCAGTCAGCAGGCAATAATCATGGAACTCAGCTGTGAGAAATCATGCTGCTCAGCTGGCAATAATCAAGCAGCTGAGCAGGCAGGAATTACGCAGCACAGCTGGCAATTGTCAAGCAGATGACAGGCAGGAATCGTGCAGCTCAGCTGGCAATTGTCAAGCAGATGAGCAGACAGTAATCACGCAGCTCAGCAGGCCCTGATCACGTGACTGAGCATGCACTGTTCACGTGGCTGATCATACACTGATCACGTGACTGATCATGCACTGATCACGTGGCTATCATGCACTGATCACGTGGCTGATCATGCACTGATCACGTGTTCATGCACTGATCACGTGGCTATCATGCACTGATCACGTGGCTGATCATGCACTGATCACGTGACTGATCATGCACTGATCACGTGGCTATCATGCACTGATCACGTGGCTGATCATGCACTGATCACGTGACTGATCATGCACTGATCACGGCACTATCATGCACTGACACATGACTGATCATGCACTGATCACGTGCTGATCATGCACTGATCACGTGACTGATCATGCACTGATCACGTGACTGATCATGCACTGATCACGTGGCTATCATGCACTGATCACGTGGCTGATCATGCACTGATCACGTAGCTACCATGCACTGATCACGTGACTGATCATGCACTGATCACGTAATTGATCATGCACTGATCACGTGACTGATCATGCACTGATCACGTGACTGATCATGCACTGATCACGTGACTGATCATGCACTGATCACGTGGCTATCATGCACTGATCACGTGGCTATCATGCACTGATCACGTGGCTGATCACACGATCACGTGACTGATCATGCACTGATCACGTGGCTATCATGCACTGATCACGTGGCTATCATGCACTGATCACGTGGCTGATCACACACTGATCACGTGACTGATCATGCACTGATCACGTGGCTGATCATGCACTGATCACGTGGCTATCATGCACTGATCACGTGGCTGATCATGCAATGATCACGTAGCTACCATGCACTGATCACGTGACTGATCATGCACTGATCACGTAACTGATCATGCACTGATCACGTGACTGATCATGCACTGATCACGTGACTGATCATGCACTGATCACGTGGCTATCATGCACTGATCACGTGGCTGATCATGCACTGATCACGTGGCTATCATGTACTGGTCACGTGACTGATCATGCACTGATCACATGACTGATCATGCACTGATCACGTGGCTTATCATGCACTGATCATGTGACTGATCATGCACTGATCATGTTTGCTATCATACACTGATCATGTGCCTCTGGAGGCAATAAACAAAGAGCTGAGTAGGCACAAATCATACAGTCAGCAGTCAATAATCATGGAACTCAGCTGTGAGGAATCATGCTGCTCAGCTGGCAATAATCAAGCAGCTGATCAGGCAGGAATTACGCAGCACAGCTGGCAATTGTCAAGCAGATGACAGGCAGGAATCGTGCAGCTCAGCTGGCAATTGTCAAGCAGATGAGCAGACAGGATTCACGCAGCTCAGCAGGCCCTGATCACGTGACTGAGCATGCACTGTTCACGTGGCTGATCATACACTGATCACGTGATTGATCATGCACTGATCACTTGGATATCATGCACTGATCACGTGGCTGATCATACACTGTTCACGTGTCTGACCATGCACTGATCACGTGGCTGATCCTACACTGCTCACGTAACTGATCATGCACTGATCACGTGGCTATCATGCACTGATCACGTGGCTGATCATGCACTGATCACGTGGCTGATCACACACCTGTCACGTGACTATCATGCACTGATCACGTGGCACTCATGCACTGCTCACGTGGTTCTTCATGGAATGATCACCAAGCTACCATATACTGGTCACGTGACTGATCATGCACTGATCACGTAAATGATCATGCACTGATCACGTGACTGATCATGCACTGATCACGTGACTGATCATGCACTGATCACGTGGCTATCATGCACTGATCACGTGGCTGATCATGCACTGATCACGTGGCTGATCATGCACTGATCACGTGACTGATCATGCACTGATCACGTGGCAATCATGCACTGATCACGTGGCTGATCATGCACTGATCACGTGGCTGATCATGCACTGATCACGTGGCTATCATGCACTGATCACGTGGCTGATCATGCACTGATCACGTGACTGATCATGCACTGATCACGTGACTATCATGCACTGATCACGTGACTTCATGCACTGATCACGTGACTGATCATGCACTGATCATGTGACTATCATGCACTGATCACGTGACTGATCATGCACTGATCACGTGGCTATCATGCACTGATCACGTGGCTGATCATGCACTGATCACGTGACTGATCATGCACTGATCACGTGGCTATCATGCACTGATCACGTGGCTGATCATGCACTGATCACGGGACTGATCATGCACTGATCACGGGCTATCATGCACTGATCACATGACTGATCATGCACTGATCACGTGGCTGATCATGCACTGATCACGTGACTGATCATGCACTGATCACGTGACTGATCATGCACTGATCACGTGGCTGATCATGCACTGATCACGTGGCTATCATGCACTGATCACGTGGCTGATCATGCACTGATCACGTGGCTATCATGCACTGATCACGTGGCTGATCATACTGATCACGTGCCTCGTCATGCACTGATCACGTGGCTGATCATGCACTGATCACGTGACTGATCATGCACTGATCACGTGGCTATCATGCACTGATCACGTGGCTATCATGCACTGATCACGTGGCTGATCATGCACTGATCACGTAGCTACCATATACTGGTCACGTGACTGATCATGCACTGATCACGTGGCTGATCATGCACTGATCACGTGACTGATCATGCACTGTTCACGAGACTCATCATGCACTGATCACGTGGATATCATGCACTGATCACGTGGTTGATCATACACTGTTCACGTGTCTGACCATGCACTGCTCACTTGGTTGATCATACACTCTTCACGTTACTGATCATGCACTGATCACGTGGATATCATGCACTGACCACGTGGCTGGACATGCACTGTTCACGTGGCTTACCACACACCTGTCACGTAACTGATCATGCTCTGATCACGTGGCACTCATGCACTGATCACGTGGCTGATCATACTCTGCTCACGTAACTGATAATGCACATATCACGTGGCTATCATGCACTTCTCACCTGGATGGTCATGCAATGTTCACGTAGCTACCATATACTGGACACGTGACTGATCATGCTCAGATCACGTAAATGATCGTGCACTGTTCAGTTGGCTGATCATGTACTTATCACGTGACTGATCATGCACTGATCACGTGGCTATCATGCACTGATCCCCTGACTGATCATGCACTGATCACGTGTATATCATGCACTGATCACGTGTTTGATCATACACTGTTCACGTGTCTGACCATGCACTGCTCACGTGGCTGATCATACACTGTTCACGTAACTGATCATGCACTGATCACGTGAATATCATGCACTGATCACGTGGCTGACATGCACTGTTCACGTGGCTTATCACACACCTGTCACGTGACTGATCATGCACTGATCACGTGGCACTCATGCACTGATAACGTGGCTGATCATACTCTGCTCACGTAACTGATCATGCACACATCAGGTGGCTATCATGCACTTCTCACCTGGCTGGTCTTGCAATGTTCACGTAGCTACCATATACTGGTCACGTGACTGATCATGCACAGATCACGTAAATGATCATGCACTGTTCACGTGACTGATCATGTACTGATCACGTGACTGATCATGCACTGATCACGTGGCTATCATGCACTGCTAACGTGGCTGATCATGAAATGATCACGCAGCTATCATGCACTGATCACGTGGCTGATCATGCACTGATCACGTCACTGATCATGCACTGATCACGTCACTGATCATGCACTGATCACGTGGCTATCATGCACTGATCACTTGGTTGGTCATACACTGATCACGCAGCTAACAAGTACTGGTCACGTGACTGATCATGCACTGAAGATGTAATTGATCATGCACTGATCATGTGGCTGATCATGCACTGATCACGTGACTTATCATTTACTGATCACGTGGCTATCATACACTGATCACATGGCTGGTCATACACTGATCACGTGCCTGGTCATGCACAGATTACATGACTGATCATGCACTGATCACGTCACTGATCATGCATTGATCACGTGGCTATCATGCACTACTCACGTGGCTGATCAATCAATGATCTTGTAGCTACCATGTACCGGTCACGTGACTGATCATACACCCATCAGGTGACTGATCATGCACTGATCACGTGGCTATCATGCACTGTTCACGTGGCTGATCATACACTGATCACCTGCCTGGTCATGCACAGATCACGTGACTAATCATGAACTGATCACGTAGCAATCATTCACTGATCACCTGGCTGATCATGCACTGATCACGTGGCTATCATGCAATGATCACGTGGCTATCATGCACTGATCACGTGGCTGATCATGCACTGATACCGTGACTGAGCATGGACTGATCACATGACTATCATGTAGTGTTCACGTGACTTAATGGCGCTGACCATGTGACTGATCATGCGCTGAGCATGTTTGCTATCATACACTGATCATGTGCCTCTGGAGGCAATAAACAAAGAGCTGAGTAGGCAGGAATCAAACAGTCAGCAGGCAATAATCATGGAACTCAGCTGTGAGGAATCATGCTGCTCAGCTGGCAATAATCAAGCAGCTGAGCAGGCAGGAATTACACAGCACAGCTGGCAACTGTCAAGCAGATGACAGGCAGGAATCATGCAGCTCAGCTGCCAATTGTCAAGCAGATGAGCAGACAGTAATCACGCAGCTCAGCAGGCCCTGAACACGTGACTGAGCATGCACTGTTCACGTCGCTGATCACACACCTATCACGTGAATGATCATGCACTGATCACGTGGCTCTCATGCACTGATCACGTGATTGCGCATGCACTGACCACGTAATTGCATGCACTGCTCACGTGGCTGATCATGCACTGATGACGTGGCTCATCATGCACTTATCATGTGATTGATCATGCACTGATCACGTAGCTATCTTGCACTGATCACTTGGCTGATCATACACTCATCACGGACTGATCGTGCACTGATTATGGCGCTATCATGCATTGACTACATGACTCCACATGCACTGATCACGTGGATGATCATGCACTGATCACGTGACTGACCATGCACTGATCACGTGACTGATTATGCACTGATCACGTGGCTGATCATGCACTGATCACGTGGCTATCATGCACTGCTCACGTGGCTGATCATGCAATGATCACGTGGCTATCATGCACTGATCACGTGGCTGGTCATACTGATCACGTGCCTGTCATGCACTGATCACGTGGCTGATCATGCACTGATCACGTGACTGATCATGCACTGATCACGTGGCTATCATGCAGTGATCACGTGGCTATCATGCACAGATCACATGGCTGATCATGCAATGATCACGTAGCTACCATATACTGGTCACGTGACTGATCATGCACTGATCACGTGCCTGATCATGCACTGATCACGTGACTGATCATGCACTGTTCACGAGACTCATCATGCACTGATCACGTGGATATCATGCACTGATCACGTGTTTGATCATACACTGTTCACGTGTCTGACCATGCACGGCTCACGTGGCTGATCATACACTGTTCACGTAACTGATCATGCACTGATCACGTGGATATCATGCACTGATCACGTGGCTGAACATGCACTGATCACGTGGCTTACCACACACCTGTCACGTTACTGATCATGCTCTGATCATGTGGCACTCATACACTGATCACGTGGCTGATCATACTCTGCTCACGCAACTGATCATGCACACATCACGTGGCTATCATGCACTTCTCACCTGGCTGGTCATGCAATGTTCACGTAGCTACCATATACTGGTCACGTGACTGATCATGCTCAGATCACGTAAATGATCATGCACTGTTCAGTTGACTGATCATGTACTGATCACGTGACTGATCATGCACTGATCACGTGGCTATCATGCACTGCTCACGTGGCTGATCATGCAATGATCACGTAGCAACCATGTACTGGTCACGTGACTGATCATGCACTGATCACGTAATTAATCCTGCACTGATCACCTGACTCATCATGCCCTGATCACCTGGCTGATCACACACGTATCACGTGACTGATCATGCACTGGTCACATGGATATCATGCACTGATCACGTGTTTGATCATACACTGTTCACATGTCTGACCATGCACTGCTCACGTGGCTGATCATGCAATGATCACGTAGCTACCATGTACTGATCCCGTGAGTGATCATGCACTGATCACCTAATTGATCATGCACTGATCACGTGGCTGATCATGCACTGAACACGTGACTGATCATGCACTGATCACGTGATTAATCATGCACTGATCACTTGGATATCATGCACTCATCACGTGGCTGATCATACACTGTTCACGTGTCTGACCATGCACTGATCACGTGGCTGATCATACACTGCTCACGTAACTGATCATGCACTGATCACGTAACTGATCATGCACTGATCACGTGGCTGATCATGAAATGCTCACGTAGCTACCATGTACTGGTCCCGTGAGTGACCATGCACTGATCACGTAACTGATCATGCACTGATCACGTGGCTGATCATACACTGATCACCTGCCTGGTCATGCACAGATCAGGTAACTAATCATGAACTGATTACGTAGCTATCATGTACTGATCACCTGTCTGATCATGCAGTGATCATGTGGCTATCATGCAATGATCACGTGGCTATCATGCACTGATCACGTGGCTGATCATGCACTGATACCGTGACTGAGCATGGACTGATCACATGACTATCATGTAGTGATCACGTGACTTAATGGCGCTGACCATGTGACTGATCATGCGCTGATCATGTTTGCTTTCATACACTGATCATGTGCCTCTGGAGGCAATAAACAAAGAGCTGAGTAGGCACGAATCAAACAGTCAGCAGGCAAAAATCATGGAACTCAGCTGTGAGGAATCATGCTGCTCAGCTGGCAATAATCAAGCAGCTGAGCAGGCAGGAATTACACAGCACAGCTGGCAATTGTCAAGCAGATGACAGGCAGGAATCATGCAGCTCAGCTGCCAATTGTCAAGCAGATGAGCAGACAGGAATCACGCAGCTCAGCAGGCCCTGATCACGTGACTGAGCATGCACTGTTCACCTGGCTGATCATACACTGATTAAGTGATTGATCATTCACTGATCACTTGGATATAATGCAATGATCACGTTGCTGATCAAACACTGTTCATGTGTCTGACCATGCACTGATCACATGGCTGATCATACACTGCTCACCTAACTGATCTTGCACTGATCACATAATTGATCATGCGCTGATCACGTGGCTGATCATGCAATGATCATGTAGCTACCATGTACTGGTCCCGTGAGTGACCATGCACTGATCACGTAATTGATCATGCACTGATCACGTGGCTGATCATGCACTGATCACGTGGCTATCATGCACTGTTCACGTGGCTGATCATGCAATGATCACGCAGCTACCATGTACTGGTCACATGACTGATCATGCACTGATCACGTAATTGATCATGCACTGATCACCTGGCTTATCATGCATTGATCATGTGACTGATCATGTGCTGATCATGTTTGGTGTCACACACTGATCATGTGCATCTGCAGGCAATGAACAAAGAGCTGAGTAGGCAGAAATCAGTCAGCAGGCTATAATCATGGAACTCAGCTTTGAGAAATCATGCTGCTCAGCTGGCAATAATCAAGTAGTGAGCAGGCAGGAATTATGCAGCACAGGTGGCAATTGTCAAGGAGATGACAGGCAGGAATCGTACACCTCAGCTGGCAATTGTCAAGCAGATGAGCAGACAGTAATCACGCAACTCAGCAGGCCCTTATCACGTGACTGAGCATGCACTGTTCACGTGGCTGATCACACACCTATCACGTGAATAATCATGCACTGATCACGTGGCTCTCATGCACTGATCACGTGATTGCGCATGCACTGATCACGTAATTGTATGCACTGCTGACGTGGCTATCATGCACTGATGACGTGGCTGATCATGCACTGATCACGTAGCTATCTTGCACTGATCACTTGGCTGATCATAAACTCATCACGGGACTGATCGTGCACTGATCACGGCGCTATCATGCATTGTCTACATGACTCCACATGCACTGATCACGTGGATGATCATGCAATGATCACATAATTGATCATGCACTGATCATTTGGCTGATCATGCACTGATCACGTGGCTGAATATACACTGATCACGTGACTGACCATGCACTGATCACGTGACTGATCATGCACTGATCACGTGGCTGATCATGCACTGATCACATAATTGATCATGCACTGATCATTTGGCTGATCATGCACTGATCACGTGGCTGAACATACACTGATCACGTGACTGATCATGCACTGATCACGTGACTGATCATCCACTGATCAGTTGGCTATCATGCACTGATTACTTGGCTGATCATACAGTGATCACGTGACTGATAATGCACTGATCATCTGGCTATCATGCACTCATTACCTGGCTATCGTTCACTGATCACGTGGTTGATCATACACTGATCACGAGACTGATCATGCACTGATCACGTCTATACCATGCACTGATCACAAGACTGCCCATGCAGTGATCACCTGGATGATCATACACTGATCATGTGACAGATCATGCACTGATCACGTGGCTATCATGCACTGCTCACGCAGCTGTTCATGCAATGATCACGTAGCTACCATGTACTGGTCACCTGAATGATCATGCACTGATCACAAAATTGATCATGCACTGATCATGTGGCTGATCATGCACTGATCACGTGGCTGATCCTACACTGATCACGTAACTGATCATGCACTGATCACGTGACTGATCATGCACTGATCTCGTGGCTATTATGCACTGATCACTTGGCTGGACATACACTGATCACGTGCCTGGTCATGCACTGATCACGTCGCTGATCATGCACTGATCACGTGACTGATCATACACTGATCTCGTGTCTGATAATGCACTGATCACGTGGCTATCATGCACTGCTCACGTGGCTGATCATGCATGATCACGCAGCTACCATGTACTAGTCACATGACTGATCATGCACTGATCACGTGACTGATCATGCACTGCTCACGTGGCTATCGTGCACTACTCACGTGGCTGATCATGCAATGATCATGTAGCTACCATGTACAGGTCACATGAATGATCATACACCCATCAGGTGACTGATCATGCACTGATCACGTAGCTATCATGCACTGATCACAAGACTGATTATGCACTGATCACGTCTATATCATGCACTGATCACATGACTGCCCATGCACCTATCACGTGGATGTTCATACACTAATCATGTGGCTGATCATGCACTGATCACGTGGCTGATCATGCACTGATACCGTGACTGAGCATGGACTGATCACATGACTATCATGTAGTGATCACGTGACTTAATAGCGCTGACCATGTGACTGATCATGCGCTGAGCATGTTTGCTATCATACACTGATCATGTGCCTCTGGAGGCAATAAACAAAGAGCTGAGTATGCATGAATCAAACAGTCAGCAGGCAATAATCATGGAACTCAGCTGTGAGGAATCATGCTGCTCAGCTGGCAATAATCAAGCAGCTGATCAGGCAGGAATTACACAGCACAGCTGGCAATTGTCAAGCAGATGACAGGCAGGAATCATGCAGCTCAGCTGGCAATTGTCAAGCAGATGAGCAGACAGTAATCACGCAGCTCAGAGGGCCTGATCACGTGACTGAGCATGCACTGTTCACCTGGCTGATCATACACTGATCAAGTGATTGATCATGCACTGATCACTTGGATATAATGCACTGATCACGTTGCTGATCATACACTGTTTACGTGTCTGACCATGCACTGATCACATGGCTGATCATACACTGCTCACCTAACTGATCTTGCACTGATCACATAATTGATCATGCGCTGATCACGTGGCTGATCATGCAATGATCATGTAGCTACCATGTACTGCTCCCGTGAGTGACCATGCACTGATCACATAATTGATCATGCACTGATCACGTGGCTGATCATGCACTGAACACGTGACTGACCATGCACTGATCAAGTGACTGATCATGCACTGATCACGTGGCTATCATGCACTGTTCACGTGGCTGATCATGCAATGATCACGCAGCTACCATGTACTGGTCACATGACTGATCATGAACTGATCACGTACTTGATCATGCACTGATCAGCTGGCTTATCATGCATTGATCATGTTACTGATCATGTGCTGATCATGTTTGGTGTCACACACTGATCATGTGCATCTGCAGGCAATGAACAAAGAGCTGAGTAGGCAGAAATCAGTCAGCAGGCTATAATCATGGAACTCAGCTTTGAGAAATCATGCTGCTCAGCTGGCAATAATCAAGTAGATGAGCAGGCAGGAATTATGCTGCACAGGTGGCAATTGTCAAGGAGATGACAGGCAGGAATCGTACAGCTCAGCTGGCAATTGTCAAGCAGATGAGCAGACAGTAGTCACGCAACTCAGCAGGCCCTTATCACGTGACTGAGCATGCACTGTTCACGTGGCTGATCACACACCTATCACGTGAATAATCATGCACTGATCACGTGGCTCTCATGCACTGATCACGTGATTGCACATGCACTGATCACGTAATTGTATGCACTGCTCACGTGGCTATCATGCACTGATGACGTGGCTGATCATGCACTGATCACGTAGCTATCTTGCACTGATCACATGGCTGATCATACACTCATCACGGGACTGATCGTGCAGTGATCACGGAGCTATCATGCACTGTCTACATGACTCCACATGCACTGATCACGAGGATGATCATGCAATGATCACGTGACTGACCATGCACTGATCACGTGACTGATCATGCACTGATCACGTGGCTGATCATGCACTGATCACATAATTGATCATGCACTGATCATTTGGCTGATCATGCACTGATTACGTGGCTGAACATACACTGATCACGTGACTGATCATGCACTGATCACGTGACTGATCATCCACTGATCAGTTGGCTATCATGCACTGATTTCTTGGCTGATCATACACTGATCACGTGACTGATAATGCACTGATCATCTGGCTATCATGCACTCATTACCTGGCTATCGTTCACTGATCACGTGGTTGATCATACACTGATCACGAGACTGATCATGCACTGATCACGTCTATACCAGGCACTGATCACAAGACTGCCCATGTAGTGATAACCCGGATGATCATACACTGATCATGTGACAGATCATGCACTGATCACGTGGATATCATGCACTGCTCACGCGGCTGTTCATGCAATGATCAAGTAGCTACCATGTACTGGTCACGTGAGTGATCATGCACTGATCACGTAATTGATCATGCACTGATCACGTGGCTGATCCTACACTGATCGCGTAACTGATCATGCACTGATCACGTGACAGATCAAGCACTGATCACGTGGCTATTATGCACTGATCACTTGGCTGACATACACTGATCACGTGCCTGGTCATGCACTGATCACGTGGCTGATCATGCACTGATCACATGACTGATCATACACTGATCTCGTGTCTGATCATGCACTGATCACGTGGCTATCATTCACTGCTCACGTGGCTGATCATGCATGATCACGCAGCTACCATGTACTGGTCACATGACTGATCATGCACTGATCACGTGACTGATCATGCAGTGAACACGTGGCTATCGTGCACTACTCACGTGGCTGACCATGCAATGATCATGTAGCTATCATGTACAGGTCACGTGAATGATCATACTCCCATCAGGTGACTGATCATGCACTGACCACGTGGCTATCATGCACTGACCACGAGACTGATTATGCACTGATCACGTCTATATCATGCACTAATCACATGACTGCCCATGCACTGATCACGTGGATGTTCATACACTAATCATGTGAAAGATCATGCACTGATCACGTGGCTGATCATGCAGTGATACCGTGACTGAGCATGGACTGATCACATGACTATCATGTAGTGATCACGTAACTTAATGGCGCTGATCATGTGACTGATCATGCGCTGATCATGTTTGCTATCATACACTGATCATGTGCCTCTGGAGGCAATAAACAAAGAGCTGAGTAGGCACGAATCATACAGTCAGCAGGCAATAATCATGGAACTCAGCTGTGAGGAATCATGCTGCTCAGCTGGCAATAATCAAGCAACTGAGCAGGCAGGAATTACGCAGCACAGCTGGCAATTGTCAAGCAGATGACAGGCAGGAATCATGCAGCTTAGCTGGCAATTGTCAAGCAGATGAGCAGACAGTAATCACGCAGCTCAGCAGGCCCTGATCACGTGACTGAGCATGCACTGTTCACGTGGCAGATCATACACTGATCACGTGATTGATCATGCACTGATCACTTGGATATCATGCACTGATCACGTGGCTGATCATACACTGTTCACGTGTCTGACCAAGCACTGATCACGTGGCTGATCATACACTGCTCAGGTAACTGAACATGCACTGATCTCGTGGCTATCATGCACTGATCACGTGGCTGAACATGCACTGTTCACGTGGCTGATCACACACCTGTCACGTGACATATCTTGCACTGATCACGTGGCACTCATGCACTGATCACGTGGCTGATCATACTCTGTTCACGTAACTCATCATGCACACATCATGTGGCTATCATGCACTGCTCACGTGGTTCGTCATGGAATGATCACGAAGTTACCATATACTGGTCACGTGACTGATCATGCACAGATCACGTAAATGATCATGCACTGTTCACGTGACTGATCATGTACTGATCACGTGACTGATCATGCACTGATCACGTGGCTATCATGCTCTGCTCACGTGGCTGAACATGCAACAATCACGTAGCAACCATGTAATGGTCTGGTGACTGATCATGCACTGATAATGTAATTGATCCTGCACTGATCACGTGGCTCATCACGCACTGATCCGGTGGCTGATCACACACGTATCACGTGACTGATCATGTACAGATCACGTGACTAATCATGAAGTGATCACGTGGCTATCCTGCACTGATCACGTGGATATCATGCACTGATCACATGGCTGATCACACACGTATCACGTGACTGATCATGCACTGATCACGTGGCTATCATGCACTGATCACGTGGCTATCATGCACTGATATCATGCACTGGTCACGTGGCTGATCACACACGTATCACGTGTTTGATCATGCACTGATCACGTGGCTATCATGCACAGATCACGTGGCTGATCATGCAATGATCACGTAGCCACCATGTACTGGTCACGTGACTGATCATGCACTGATCACGTGGCTGATCATGCACTGATCACGTGACTGATCATGCACTGATCACGTGGCTGATCATGCACTGATCACGTGGCTGATCATGCACTGATCACGTGGCTCATCAGGAACTGATCACGTGGCTATCATGCACTGCTCACGTGGCTGATCATGCATTGATCATGTGACTCATCATGTGCTGATCATGTTTGGTGTCATTCACTGATCATGTGCCTCTGGAGGCAATGAACACAGAGCTGAGTAGGCAGGAATCAGTCAGCAGGCAATAATCGTGGAACTCAGCTCTGAGAAATCATGCTGCTCAGCTGGCAATAATCAAGTAGATGAGCAGGCAGGAATTATGCAGCACAGGTGGCAAATGTCAAGGAGATGACAGGCAGGAATCGTGCAGCTCAGCTGGCAATTGTCAAGCAGATGAGCAGACAGTAATCACGCAGCTCAGCAGGCCCTGATCACGTGACTGAGCATGCACTGTTCACGTGGATGATCACACACCTATCACGTGACTGATCATGCACTTATCACGTGGCTCTCATGCACTGATCACATAGCTGTCATGCACTGATCACGTGGCTGTCATGCACTGATGACGTGGCTGATCATGCACTGATCATGTGACTCATCATGCACTTATCACGTGGCTATCTTGCACTGATCACATGGCTGATCATACATTCATCTCGGGACTGATCATGCACTGATTACGGTGCTATCATGCATTGATTACATGACTCAACATGCACTGATCACCTGGATGATCATACACTGATCACGTGACTGATCATGCACTGATAACGTGACTGATCATGCTCTGATAACGTGACTGATCATGCACTGATGAGTTGGCTATCATGCACTGATAACTTGGCTGAGCATACACTGATCACATGACTGATAATGCACTGATCATCTGGCTATCGTGCACTCATTACCTGGCTATCGTGCACTGATGACGTGGTTGATCATACACTGATCACGAGACTGATCTTGCACTGATCACGCCTGTATCATGCACTGATCACCTGACTTCCCATGCACTGATCATGTGGATAAACATACACTGATCATGTGACAGATCATGCAGTGATCACGCGGCTATCATGCACTGCTCACGTGGCTGATCATGCAATGATAATGTAGCTACCATGTACCGGTCACGTGACCTATCATACACCCATCAGGTGACTAATCATGCACTGATCACGTGGCTATCATGCACTGTTCACGTGGCTGATCATACACAGATCACCTGCCTGGTCATGCACAGATCACGTGACTAATCATGAACTGATCACGTAGCAAACATACACTGATCACCTGGCTGATCATGCGCTGATCACGTGGCTGATCATGCAATGATCACGTGGCTATCATGCACTGATCACGTGGCTGAACATGCACTGATACTGTGACTGAGCATGGACTGATCACATGACTATCATGTAGTGATCACGTGACTTAATGGCGCTGACCATGTGACTGATCATGTGCTGAACATGTTTGCTATCATACACTGATCATGTGCCTCTGGAGGCAATAAACAAAGAGCTGAGTAGGCACGAATCAAACACTCAGCAGGCAATAATCCTGGAACTCAGGTGTGAGGAATCATGCTGCTCAGCTGGCAATAATCAAGCAGCTGAGCAAGCAGGAATTACACAGCACAGCTGGCAATTGTCAAGCAGATGACAGGCAGGATTCATGCAGCTCAGCTGGCAATTGTCAAGCAGATGAGCAGACAGTAATCACGCAGCTCAGCAGGCCCTGATCACGTGACTGAGCATGCACTGTTCAACTGGCTGATCATACACTGATCACGTGATTGATCATGCACTGATCACTTAGATACCATGCATTCATCACGTGGCTAATCATACACTGTTCACGTGTCTGAGCATGCAGTGATCACGTGACTGAGCATGCACTGTTCACGTGGCTGATCATGCACGTATCACGTGACTGATCATGCACTGATCACGTGGCTGATCATGCACTGCTCACGTGGCTGATCATGCAATGATCACGTGGCTATCATGCACTGATCACTTGGCTGGTCATACTGATCACGTGGCTGATCATGCACTAATCACGTGGCTGATCATGCACTGATCACGTGACTGATCATGCACTGATCACGTGGCTATCATGCACTGATCACGTGGCTATCATGCACTGATCACGTGGCTGATCATGCACTGATCACGTAGCTATCATGCACTGATCACGTGACTGATCATGCACTGATCACGTGGCTGATCATGCACTGATCACGTGACTGATCATGCACTGATCACGTGACTGATCATGCACTGATCACGTGGCTATCATGCACTGATCACGTGGCTGATCATGCACTGATCACGTGTCTGATCATGCACTGATCACGTGGCTGATCATGCACTGATCACGTGACTGATCATGCACTGATCACGTGGCTATCATGCACTGATCACGTGGCTGATCATGCACTGATCACGTGGCTGATCACACACTGATCACGTGACTGATCATGCACTGATCACGTGGCATCATGCACTGATCACGTGGCTGATCATGCACTGATCACGTGACTGATCATGCACTGATCACGTGGCTATCATGCACTGATCACGTGGCTGATCATGCACTGATCACGTAGCTACCATGCACTGATCACGTGACTGATCATGCACTGATCACGTGACTGATCATGCACTGATCACGGGACTGATCATGCACTGATCACGTGACTGATCATGCACTGATCACGTGGCTATCATGCACTGATCACGTGGCTGATCATGCAATGATCACGGCTACCATGCACTGATCACGTGACTGATCATGCACTGATCACGTGGCTGATCATGCACTGATCACGTGGCTGATCATGCCTGATCACGTGACTGATCATGCACTGATCACGTGACTGATCATGCACTGATCACGTCACTGATCATCCACTGATCACGTGGCTATCATGCACTGATCACGTGGCTGATCATGCACTGATCACGTAGCTATCATGCACTGATCACGTGACTGATCATGCACTGATCACGTGACTGATCATGCACTGATCACGTGGCTATCATGCACTGATCACGTGGCTGATCATGCACTGATCACGTGACTGATCATGCACTGATCACGTGACTGATCATGCACTGATCACGTGGCTATCATGCACTGATCACGTGGCTGATCATGCACTGATCACGTGGCTGATCATGCACTGATCACGTGCTGATCATGCACTGATCACGTGGCTGATCATGCACTGATACCGTGACTGAGCATGGACTGATCACATGACTATCATGTAGTGATCACGTGACTTAATGGCGCTGATCATGTGACTGATCATGCGCTGATCATGTTTGCTATCATACACTGATCATGTGCCTCTGGAGGCAATAAACAAAGAGCTGAGTAGGCATGAATCAAACAGTCAGCAGGCAATAATCATGGAACTCAGCTGTGAGGAATCATGCTGCTCAGCTGGCAATAATCAAGCAGCTGATCAGGCAGGAATTACACAGCACAGCTGGCAATTGTCAAGCAGATGACAGGCAGGAATCATGCAGCTCAGCTGGCAATTGTCAAGCAGATGAGCAGACAGTAATCACGCAGCTCAGCAGGCCCTGATCACGTGACTGAGCATGCACTGTTCACGTGGCTGATCATACACTGATCACGTGACTGATCATGCACTGATCACGTGGATATCATGCACTGATCACGTGGCTGATCATACACTGTTAACGTGTCTGACCATGCACTGATCACGTGGCTGATCATGCACTGCTCACGTAACTGATCATGCACTGATCACGTAACTGATCATGCACTGATCACGTGGCTGATCATGCACTGATCACGTGGCTATCATGCACTGATCACGTGACTGATCATGCACTGATCACGTAATTGATCATGCACTGATCACGTGGCTGATCATGCACTGATCACGTGACTGATCATGCACTGATCACGTGACTGATCATGCACTGATCACGTGACTGATCATGCACTGATCACGTGGCTATCATGCACTGATCACGTGGCTGATCATGCACTGATCACGTGACTGATCATGCACTGATCACGTGGCTGATCATGCACTGATCACGTAACTGATCATGCACTGATCACGTGGCTATCATGCACTGATCACGTGACTGATCATGCACTGATCACGTGACTGATCATGCACTGATCACGTGGCTATCATGCACTGATCACGTGGCTGATCATGCACTGATCACGTAGCTACCATGTACTGGTCACGTGACTGATCATGCACTGATCACGTGACTGATCATGCACTGATCACGTGGCTATCATGCACTGATCACGTGGCTGATCATGCACTGATCACGTGCTGATCATGCACTGATCACGTGACTGATCATGCACTGATCACGTGGCTATCATGCACTGATCACGTGGCTGATCATGCACTGATCACGTGGCTGATCATGCACTGATCACGTGGCTATCATGCACTGATCACGTGGCTGATCATGCACTGATACCGTGACTGAGCATGGACTGATCACATGACTATCATGTAGTGATCACGTGACTTAATGGCGCTGATCATGTGACTGATCATGCACTGATCATGTTTGCTATCATACACTGATCATGTGCCTCTGGAGGCAATAAACAAAGAGCTGAGTAGGCACGAATCAAACAGTCAGCAGGCAATAATCATGGAACTCAGCTGTGAGGAATCATGCTGCTCAGCTGGCAATAATCAAGCAGCTGAGCAGGCAGGAATTACACAGCACAGCTGGCAATTGTCAAGCAGATGACAGGCAGGAATCATGCAGCTCAGCTGGCAATTGTCAAGCAGATGAGCAGACAGTAATCACGCAGCTCAGCAGGCCCTGATCACGTGACTGAGCATGCACTGTTCACGTGGCTGATCATACACTGATCACGTGATTGATCATGCACGGATCACTTGGATATAATGCACTGATCACGTGGCTGATCATACACTGTTCACGTGTCTGACCATGCACTGATCACGTGGCTGATCATGCACTGCTCACGTAGCTGATCATGCACTGATCACGTGGCTGATCATGCACTGATCACGTGGCTGATCATGCACTGATCACGTGGCTATCATGCACTGGTCACGTGACTGATCATGCACTGATCACGTAACTGATCATGCACTGATCACGTGGCTGATCATGCACTGATCACGTGACTGATCATGCACTGATCACGTGACTGATCATGCACTGATCACGTGGCTATCATGCACTGATCACGTGGCTGATCATGCAATGATCACGCAGCTACCATGCACTGGTCACATGACTGATCATGCACTGATCACGTAACTGATCATGCACTGATCACGTGGCTTATCATGCACTGATCATGTGACTGATCATGTGCTGATCATGTTTGGTGTCATACACTGATCATGTGCCTCTGGAGGCAATGAACACAGAGCTGAGTAGGCAGGAATCAGTCAGCAGGCAATAATCATGGAACTCAGCTCTGAGAAATCATGCTGCTCAGCTGGCAATAATCAGGTAGATGAGCAGGCAGGAATTATGCAGCACAGATGGCAATTGTCAAGCAGATGACAGGCAGGAATCGTGCAGCTCAGCTGGCAATTGTCAAGCAGATGAGCAGACAGTAATCACGCAGCTCAGCAGGCCCTGATCACGTGACTGATCATGCACTGATCACGTGGCTGATCACACACTGATCACGTGACTGATCATGCACTGATCACGTGACTGATCATGCACTGATCACGTGACTGATCATGCACTGATCACGTGGCTGATCATGCACTGATCACGTGACTGATCATGCACTGATCACGTAACTGATCATGCACTGATCACGTGGCTATCATGCACTGATCACGTGGCTGATCATGCACTGATCACGTGACTGATCATGCACTGATCACGTGGCTATCATGCACTGATCACGTGGCTGATCATGCACTGATCACGTGACTGATCATGCACTGATCACGGGCTATCATGCACTGACATGACTGATCATGCACTGATCACGTGGCTGATCATGCACTGATCACGTGACTGATCATGCACTGATCACGTGACTGATCATGCACTGATCACGTGGCTATCATGCACTGATCACGTGGCTGATCATGCACTGATCACGTGGCTGATCATGCACTGATCACGTGGCTGATCATGCACTGATCACGTGACTGATCATGCACTGATCACGTGGCTATCATGCACTGATCACGTGGCTATCATGCACTGATCACGTGGCTGATCATGCACTGATCACGGACCTATCATGCACTGATCACGTGACTGATCATGCACTGATCACGTGGCTGATCATGCACTGATCACGTGGCTGATCATGCACTGATCACGTGGCTGATCATGCACTGATCACGTGGCTATCATGCACTGATCACGTGGCTGATCATGCACTGATCATGTGACTGATCATGCACTGATCATGTTTGGTGTCATACACTGATCATGTGCCTCTGGAGGCAATGAACAAAGAGCTGAGTAGGCACGAATCAGTCAGCAGGCAATAATCATGGAACTCAGCTCTGAGAAATCATGCTGCTCAGCTGGCAATAATCAAGTAGCTGAGCAGGCAGGAATTATGCAGCACAGGTGGCAATTGTCAAGCAGATGACAGGCAGGAATCGTGCAGCTCAGCTGGCAATTGTCAAGCAGATGAGCAGACAGTAATCACGCAGCTCAGCAGGCCCTGATCACGTGACTGAGCATGCACTGTTCACGTGGCTGATCACACACTGATCACGTGACTGATCATGCACTGATCACGTGGCTATCATGCACTGATCACGTGGCTGATCATGCACTGATCACGTGGCTGATCATGCACTGATCACGTGGCTGATCATGCACTGATCACGTGACTGATCATGCACTGATCACGTGGCTATCATGCACTGATCACGTGGCTGATCATGCACTGATCACGGGACTGATCATGCACTGATCACGTGCTATCATGCACTGATCACGTGACTGATCATGCACTGATCACGTGGCTGATCATGCACTGATCACGTGACTGATCATGCACTGATCACGTGACTGATCATGCACTGATCACGTGACTGATCATGCACTGATCACGTGGCTATCATGCACTGATCACGTGGCTGATCATGCACTGATCACGTGACTGATCATGCACTGATCACTGGCTATCATGCACTGATCACGTGGCTATCATGCACTGATCACGTGGCTGATCATGCACTGATCACGTGACTGATCATGCACTGATCACGTCTGATCATGCACTGATCACGTGACTGATCATGCACTGATCACGTGGATGATCATGCACTGATCACGTGACTGATCATGCACTGATCACGTGGCTATCATGCACTGATCACGTGGCTGATCATGCACTGATCACGTAGCTACCATGCACTGATCACGTGACTGATCATGCACTGATCACGTAATTGATCATGCACTGATCACGTGACTGATCATGCACTGATCACGTGACTGATCATGCACTGATCACGTGGCTGATCATGCACTGATCACGTGACTGATCATGCACTGATCACGTGGCTGATCATGCACTGATCACGTGGCTATCATGCACTGATCACGTGACTGATCATGCACTGATCACGTGGCTGATCATGCACTGATCACGTGGCTATCATGCACTGATCACGTGACTGATCATGCACTGATCACGTAGCTATCATGCACTGATCACGTGACTGATCATGCACTGATCACGTGACTGATCATGCACTGATCACGTGGCTGATCATGCACTGATCACGTGGCTATCATGCACTGATCACGTGGCTGATCATGCACTGATCACGCGGCTACCATGCACTGATCACGTGACTGATCATGCACTGATCACGTGGCTGATCATGCACTGATCACGTGACTGATCATGCACTGATCACGTGACTGATCATGCACTGATCACGTGGCTATCATGCACTGATCACGTGGCTGATCATGCACTGATCACGCAGCTACATGCACTGATCACGTGACTGATCATGCACTGATCACGTAATTGATCATGCACTGATCACGTGGCTGATCATGCACTGATCACGTGACTGATCATGCACTGATCACGTGACTGATCATGCACTGATCACGTGGCTATCATGCACTGATCACGTGGCTGATCATGCACTGATCACGTGGCTGATCATGCACTGATCACGTGACTGATCATGCACTGATCACGTGACTGATCATGCACTGATCACGTGGCTATCATGCACTGATCACGTGGCTGATCATGCAATGATCACGTAGCTACCATGTACTGGTCACGTGACTGATCATGCACTGATCGCGTAATTGATCATGCACTGATCACGTGGCTGATCATGCACTGATCACGTGACTGATCATGCACTGATCACGTGACTGATCATGCACTGATCACGTGACTGATCATGCACTGATCACGTGGCTATCATGCACTGATCACGTGGCTGATCATGCACTGATCACGTGACTGATCATGCACTGATCACGTGGCTGATCATGCACTGATCACGTGACTGATCATGCACTGATCACGTGGCTATCATGCACTGATCACGTGACTGATCATGCACTGATCACGTGACTGATCATGCACTGATCACGTGGCTATCATGCACTGATCACGTGGCTGATCATGCAATGATCATGTAGCTACCATGTACTGGTCACGTGACTGATCATGCACTGATCACGTGACTGATCATGCACTGATCACGTGGCTATCATGCACTGATCACGTGGCTGATCATGCACTGATCACGTGACTGATCATGCACTGATCACGTGACTGATCATGCACTGATCACGTAGCTGATCATGCACTGATCACGTGGCTGATCATGCACTGATCACGTGGCTATCATGCACTGATCACGTGGCTATCATGCACTGATCACGTGGCTGATCATGCACTGATACCGTGACTGAGCATGGACTGATCACATGACTATCATGTAGTGATCACGTGACTTAATGGCGCTGATCATGTGACTGATCATGCGCTGATCATGTTTGCTATCATACACTGATCATGTGCCTCTGGAGGCAATAAACAAAGAGCTGAGTAGGCACGAATCAAACAGTCAGCAGGCAATAATCATGGAACTCAGCTGTGAGGAATCATGCTGCTCAGCTGGCAATAATCAAGCAGCTGAGCAGGCAGGAATTACGCAGCACAGCTGGCAATTGTCAAGCAGATGACAGGCAGGAATCGTGCAGCTCAGCTGGCAATTGTCAAGCAGATGAGCAGACAGTAATCACGCAGCTCAGCAGGCCCTGATCACGTGACTGAGCATGCACTGTTCACGTGGCTGATCATACACTGATCACGTGATTGATCATGCACTGATCACTTGGATATCATGCACTGATCACGTGGCTGATCATACACTGTTCACGTGTCTGACCATGCACTGATCACGTGGCTGATCATACACTGCTCACGTAACTGATCATGCACTGATCACGTGGCTGATCATGCACTGATCACGCAATTGTATGCACTGCTCACGTGGCTGATCATGCACTGATCACGTGGCTGATCATGCACTGATCACGTGACTGATCATGCACTGATCACGTGGCTATCATGCACTGATCACGTGGCTGATCATGCACTGATCACGGGACTGATCATGCACTGATCACGTGCTATCATGCACTGATCACGTGACTGATCATGCACTGATCACGTGGATGATCATGCACTGATCACGTGACTGATCATGCACTGATCACGTGACTGATCATGCACTGATCACGTGACTGATCATGCACTGATCACGTGGCTATCATGCACTGATCACGTGGCTGATCATGCACTGATCACGTGACTGATCATGCACTGATCACGGCTATCATGCACTGATCACGTGGCTATCATGCACTGATCACGTGGCTGATCATGCACTGATCACGTGACTGATCATGCACTGATCACGTCTGATCATGCACTGATCACTGATCATGCACTGATCACGTGGATGATCATGCACTGATCACGTGACTGATCATGCACTGATCACGTGGCTATCATGCACTGATCACGTGGCTGATCATGCACTGATCACGTAGCTATCATGCACTGATCACGTGACTGATCATGCACTGATCACGTAATTGATCATGCACTGATCACGTGACTGATCATGCACTGATCACGTGACTGATCATGCACTGATCACGTGGCTGATCATGCACTGATCACGTGACTGATCATGCACTGATCACGTGGCTGATCATGCACTGATCACGTGGCTATCATGCACTGATCACGTGACTGATCATGCACTGATCACGTGGCTGATCATGCACTGATCACGTGGCTATCATGCACTGATCACGTGACTGATCATGCACTGATCACGTGCTATCATGCACTGATCACGTGACTGATCATGCACTGATCACGTGACTGATCATGCACTGATCACGTGGCTGATCATGCACTGATCACGTGGCTATCATGCACTGATCACGTGGCTGATCATGCACTGATCACGTGATACCATGCACTGATCACGTGACTGATCATGCACTGATCACGTGGCTGATCATGCACTGATCACGTGACTGATCATGCACTGATCACGTGACTGATCATGCACTGATCACGTGACTGATCATGCACTGATCACGTGGCTATCATGCACTGATCACGTGGCTATCATGCACTGATCACGTGGCTGATCATGCACTGATCACGTGGCTATCATGCACTGATCACGTGGCTGATCATGCACTGATCACGTAGCTATCATGCACTGATCACGTGACTGATCATGCACTGATCACGTGGCTGATCATGCACTGATCACGTGACTGATCATGCACTGATCACGTGACTGATCATGCACTGATCACGTGGCTATCATGCACTGATCACGTGGCTGATCATGCACTGATCACGTAGCTACCATGCACTGATCACGTGACTGATCATGCACTGATCACGTAATTGATCATGCACTGATCACGTGACTGATCATGCACTGATCACGTGGCTGATCACACTGATCACGTGACTGATCATGCACTGATCACGTGGCTATCATGCACTGATCACGTGGCTGATCATGCACTGATCACGTGGCTATCATGCACTGATCACGTGGCTGATCATACTGATCACGTGGCTGATCATGCACTGATCACGTGGCTGATCATGCACTGATCACGTAACTGATCATGCACTGATCACGTGGCTATCATGCACTGATCACGTGGCTATCATGCACTGATCACGTGGCTGATCATGCACTGATCACGTAGCTATCATGCACTGGTCACGTGACTGATCATGCACTGATCACGTGGCTGATCATGCACTGATCACGTGACTGATCATGCACTGATCACGTGACTGATCATGCACTGATCACGTGGATCATGCACTGATCACGTGGCTGATCATGCACTGATCACGTGTCTGATCATGCACTGATCACGTGGCTGATCATGCACTGATCACGTGACTGATCATGCACTGATCACGTGGCTATCATGCACTGATCACGTGGCTGATCATGCACTGATCACGTGGCTGATCATGCACTGTCACGTGACTGATCATGCACTGATCACGTGGCATCATGCACTGATCACGTGGCTGATCATGCACTGATGACTGATCATGCACTGATCACGTGGCTATCATGCACTGATCACGTGGCTGATCATGCACTGATCACGTAGCTACATGCACTGATCACGTGACTGATCATGCACTGATCACGTAACTGATCATGCACTGATCACGTGACTGATCATGCACTGATCACGTGACTGATCATGCACTGATCACGTGGCTATCATGCACTGATCACGTGGCTGATCATGCACTGATCACGTAGCTACCATGTACTGGTCACGTGACTGATCATGCACTGATCACGTGACTGATCATGCACTGATCACGTGGCTATCATGCACTGATCACGTGGCTGATCATGCACTGATCACGTGCCTGATCATGCACTGATCACGTGACTGATCATGCACTGATCACGTGACTGATCATGCACTGATCACGTGGCTATCATGCACTATCACGTGGCTGATCATGCAATGATCACGTAGCTACCATGTACCGGTCACGTGACTGATCATGCACTGATCACGTGACTGATCATGCACTGATCACGTGGCTATCATGCACTGATCACGTGGCTGATCATGCACTGATCACGTGCCTGATCATGCACTGATCACGTGACTGATCATGCACTGATCACGTAGCAATCATGCACTGATCACGTGGCTGATCATGCACTGATCACGTGGCTATCATGCACTGATCACGTGGCTATCATGCACTGATCACGTGGCTGATCATGCACTGATACCGTGACTGAGCATGGACTGATCACATGACTATCATGTAGTGATCACGTGACTTAATGGCGCTGATCATGTGACTGATCATGCGCTGATCATGTTTGCTATCATACACTGATCATGTGCCTCTGGAGGCAATAAACAAAGAGCTGAGTAGGCACGAATCAAACAGTCAGCAGGCAATAATCATGGAACTCAGCTGTGAGGAATCATGCTGCTCAGCTGGCAATAATCAAGCAGCTGAGCAGGCAGGAATTACACAGCACAGCTGGCAATTGTCAAGCAGATGACAGGCAGGAATCATGCAGCTCAGCTGGCAATTGTCAAGCAGATGAGCAGACAGTAATCACGCAGCTCAGCAGGCCCTGATCACGTGACTGAGCATGCACTGTTCACGTGGCTGATCATACACTGATCACGTGACTGATCATGCACTGATCACTTGGATATCATGCACTGATCACGTGGCTGATCATACACTGATCACGTGTCTGACCATGCACTGATCACGTGGCTGATCATACACTGATCACGTAACTGATCATGCACTGATCACGTGGCTGATCATGCACTGATCACGTGGCTGATCATGCACTGATCACGTGGCTATCATGCACTGATCACGTGACTGATCATGCACTGATCACGTAATTGATCATGCACTGATCACGTGGCTGATCATGCACTGATCACGTGACTGATCATGCACTGATCACGTGACTGATCATGCACTGATCACGTGACTGATCATGCACTGATCACGTGGCTATCATGCACTGATCACGTGGCTGATCATGCACTGATCACGTGACTGATCATGCACTGATCACGTGGCTGATCATGCACTGATCACGTAACTGATCATGCACTGATCACGTGGCTATCATGCACTGATCACGTGACTGATCATGCACTGATCACGTGACTGATCATGCACTGATCACGTGGCTATCATGCACTGATCACGTGGCTGATCATGCACTGATCACGTAGCTACCATGTACTGGTCACGTGACTGATCATGCACTGATCACGTGACTGATCATGCACTGATCACGTGGCTATCATGCACTGATCACGTGGCTGATCATGCACTGATCACGTGCTGATCATGCACTGATCACGTGACTGATCATGCACTGATCACGTGGCTATCATGCACTGATCACGTGACTGATCATGCACTGATCACGTGGCTATCATGCACTGATCACGTGGCTATCATGCACTGATCACGTGGCTGATCATGCACTGATACCGTGACTGAGCATGGACTGATCACATGACTATCATGTAGTGATCACGTGACTTAATGGCGCTGATCATGTGACTGATCATGCACTGATCATGTTTGCTATCATACACTGATCATGTGCCTCTGGAGGCAATAAACAAAGAGCTGAGTAGGCACGAATCAAACAGTCAGCAGGCAATAATCATGGAACTCAGCTGTGAGGAATCATGCTGCTCAGCTGGCAATAATCAAGCAGCTGAGCAGGCAGGAATTACACAGCACAGCTGGCAATTGTCAAGCAGATGACAGGCAGGAATCATGCAGCTCAGCTGGCAATTGTCAAGCAGATGAGCAGACAGTAATCACGCAGCTCAGCAGGCCCTGATCACGTGACTGAGCATGCACTGTTCACGTGGCTGATCATACACTGATCACGTGATTGATCATGCACTGATCACTTGGATATCATGCACTGATCACGTGGCTGATCATACACTGATCACGTGTCTGACCATGCACTGATCACGTGGCTGATCATACACTGCTCACGTAGCTGATCATGCACTGATCACGTGGCTGATCATGCACTGATCACGTGGCTGATCATGCACTGATCATGTAGCTATCATGCACTGGTCACGTGATGATCATGCACTGATCACGTGACTGATCATGCACTGATCACGTGGCTGATCATGCACTGATCACGTGACTGATCATGCACTGATCACGTGACTGATCATGCACTGATCACGTGGCTATCATGCACTGATCACGTGGCTGATCATGCAATGATCACGCAGCTACCATGTACTGGTCACGTGACTGATCATGCACTGATCACGTAACTGATCATGCACTGATCACGTGGCTTATCATGCACTGATCATGTGACTGATCATGTGCTGATCATGTTTGGTGTCATACACTGATCATGTGCATCTGCAGGCAATGAACAAAGAGCTGAGTAGGCAGAAATCAGTCAGCAGGCTATAATCATGGAACTCAGATGTGAGAAATCATGCTGCTCAGCTGGCAATAATCAAGTAGATGAGCAGGCAGGAATTATGCAGCACAGGTGGCAATTGTCAAGCAGATGACAGGCAGGAATCGTGCAGCTCAGCTGGCAATTGTCAAGCAGATGAGCAGACAGTAATCACGCAGCTCAGCAGGCCCTGATCACGTGACTGAGCATGCACTGTTCACGTGGCTGATCACACACTGATCACGTGACTGATCATGCACTGATCACGTGGCTCATGCACTGATCACGTGACTGATCATGCACTGATCACGTAATTGTCATGCACTGATCACGTGGCTGATCATGCACTGATCACGTGGCTGATCATGCACTGATCACGTGGCTATCATGCACTGATCACGTGGCTGATCATGCACTGATCACGGGACTGATCATGCACTGATCACGGGCTATCATGCACTGATCACATGACTGATCATGCACTGATCACGTGGCTGATCATGCACTGATCACGTGACTGATCATGCACTGATCACGTGACTGATCATGCACTGATCACGTGGCTGATCATGCACTGATCACGTAACTGATCATGCACTGATCACTGGCTGATCATGCACTGATCACGTGGCTGATCATGCACTGATCACGTGACTGATCATGCACTGATCACGTGACTGATCATGCACTGATCACGTGGCTATCATGCACTGATCACGTGGCTGATCATGCACTGATCACGTGACTGATCATGCACTGATCACGTGGCTATCATGCACTGATCACGTGGCTATCATGCACTGATCACGTGGCTGATCATGCACTGATCACGTGACTGATCATGCACTGATCACGTCTATCATGCACTGATCACGTGACTGATCATGCACTGATCACGTGGATGATCATGCACTGATCACGTGACTGATCATGCACTGATCACGTGGCTATCATGCACTGATCACGTGGCTGATCATGCAATGATCACGTAGCTACCATGTACTGGTCACGTGACTGATCATGCACTGATCACGTAACTGATCATGCACTGATCACGTGGCTGATCATGCACTGATCACGTGGCTGATCATGCACTGATCACGTGACTGATCATGCACTGATCACGTGACTGATCATGCACTGATCCGTGGCTATCATGCACTGATCACGTGGCTGATCATGCACTGATCACGTGGCTGATCATGCACTGATCACGTGGCTGATCATGCACTGATCACGTGACTGATCATGCACTGATCACGTGACTGATCATGCACTGATCACGTGGCTATCATGCACTGATCACGTGGCTGATCATGCACTGATCACGTGGCTATCATGCACTGATCACGTGGCTGATCATACTGATCACGTGACTGATCATGCACTGATCACGTGGCTGATCATGCACTGATCACGTGACTGATCATGCACTGATCACGTGGCTATCATGCACTGATCACGTGGCTATCATGCACTGATCACGTGGCTGATCATGCACTGATCACGTAGCTACCATGCACTGATCACGTGACTGATCATGCACTGATCACGTGGCTGATCATGCACTGATCACGTGACTGATCATGCACTGATCACGTGACTGATCATGCACTGATCACGTGGATATCATGCACTGATCACGTGGCTGATCATGCACTGATCACGTGTCTGATCATGCACTGATCACGTGGCTGATCATGCACTGATCACGTAACTGATCATGCACTGATCACGTGGCTATCATGCACTGATCACGTGGCTGATCATGCACTGATCACGTGGCTGATCACACACTGATCACGTGACTGATCATGCACTGATCACGTGGCACTCATGCACTGATCACGTGGCTGATCATACACTGATCACGTAACTGATCATGCACTGATCACGTGGCTATCATGCACTTCTCACGTGGCTGATCATGCAATGATCACGTAGCTACCATATACTGGTCACGTGACTGATCATGCACAGATCACGTGAATGATCATGCACTGATCAGTGACTGATCATGCACTGATCACGTGACTGATCATGCACTGATCACGTGGCTATCATGCACTGATCACGTGGCTGATCATGCACTGATCACGTAGCAACCATGCACTGATCACGTGACTGATCATGCACTGATCACGTAATTGATCATGCACTGATCACGTGACTGATCATGCACTGATCACGTGGCTGATCACACACTGATCACGTGACTGATCATGCACTGATCACGTGGCTATCATGCACTGATCACGTGGCTGATCATGCACTGATCACGTGGCTGATCACACACCTGTCACGTGACTGATCATGCACTGATCACGTGGCATCATGCACTGATCACGTGGCTGATCATATTCTGATCACACGTAACTGATCATGCACTGATCACGTGCTATCATGCACTGATCACGTGGCTGATCATGCAATGATCACGTAGCTACATATACTGATCACGTGACTGATCATGCACTGATCACGTAAATGATCATGCACTGATCACGTGACTGATCATGCACTGATCACGTGACTGATCATGCACTGATCACGTGGCTATCATGCACTGATCACGTGGCTGATCATGCACTGATCACGTAGCTACCATGTACTGATCACGTGACTGATCATGCACTGATCACGTGGCTGATCATGCACTGATCACGTGGCTATCATGCACTGATCACGTGGCTGATCATGCACTGATCACGCAGCTATCATGCACTGATCACGTGACTGATCATGCACTGATCACGTGGCTGATCATGCACTGATCACGTGGCTGATCATGCACTGATCACGTGACTGATCATGCACTGATCACGTGGCTATCATGCACTGATCACGTGGCTGATCATGCACTGATCACGTGCCTGATCATGCACTGATCACATGACTGATCATGCACTGATCACGTGACTGATCATGCACTGATCACGTGGCTATCATGCACTACTCACGTGGCTGATCATGCAATGATCATGTAGCTACCATGTACTGGTCACGTGACTGATCATACACCGATCACGTGACTGATCATGCACTGATCACGTGGCTATCATGCACTGATCACGTGGCTGATCATGCACTGATCACGTGCCTGATCATGCACTGATCACGTGACTGATCATGCACTGATCACGTAGCAATCATGCACTGATCACGTGGCTGATCATGCACTGATCACGTGGCTATCATGCACTGATCACGTGGCTATCATGCACTGATCACGTGGCTGATCATGCACTGATACCGTGACTGAGCATGGACTGATCACATGACTATCATGTAGTGATCACGTGACTTAATGGCGCTGATCATGTGACTGATCATGCGCTGATCATGTTTGCTATCATACACTGATCATGTGCCTCTGGAGGCAATAAACAAAGAGCTGAGTAGGCACGAATCAAACAGTCAGCAGGCAATAATCATGGAACTCAGCTGTGAGGAATCATGCTGCTCAGCTGGCAATAATCAAGCAGCTGAGCAGGCAGGAATTACGCAGCACAGCTGGCAATTGTCAAGCAGATGACAGGCAGGAATCGTGCAGCTCAGCTGCCAATTGTCAAGCAGATGAGCAGACAGTAATCACGCAGCTCAGCAGGCCCTGATCACGTGACTGAGCATGCACTGTTCACGTGGCTGATCATACACTGATCACGTGACTGATCATGCACTGATCACGTGGCTATCATGCACTGATCACGTGGCTGATCATGCACTGATCACGTAACTGCATGCACTGATCACGTGGCTGATCATGCACTGATCACGTGGCTGATCATGCACTGATCACGTGACTGATCATGCACTGATCACGTAGCTATCATGCACTGATCACGTGGCTGATCATGCACTGATCACGTGACTGATCATGCACTGATCATGGCGCTATCATGCACTGACACATGACTGATCATGCACTGATCACGTGGATGATCATGCACTGATCACGTGACTGATCATGCACTGATCACGTGACTGATCATGCACTGATCACGTGGCTGATCATGCACTGATCACGTGGCTATCATGCACTGATCACGTGGCTGATCATGCACTGATCACGTGGCTATCATGCACTGATCACGTGACTGATCATACTGATCACGTGACTGATCATGCACTGATCACGTGGCTATCATGCACTGATCACGTGGCTGATCATGCACTGATCACGTGGCTGATCATGCACTGATCACGTAGCTACCATGCACTGATCACGTGACTGATCATGCACTGATCACGTGGCTGATCATGCACTGATCACGTGACTGATCATGCACTGATCACGTGACTGATCATGCACTGATCACGTGGCTATCATGCACTGATCACGTGGCTGATCATGCACTGATCACGTGTCTGATCATGCACTGATCACGTGGCTGATCATGCACTGATCACGTGACTGATCATGCACTGATCACGTGGCTATCATGCACTGATCACGTGGCTGATCATGCACTGATCACGTGGCTGATCACACACTGTCACGTGACTGATCATGCACTGATCACGTGGCATCATGCACTGATCACGTGGCTGATCATGCACTGATCACGTGACTGATCATGCACTGATCACGTGGCTGATCATGCACTGATCACGTAGCTACCATGCACTGATCACGTGACTGATCATGCACTGATCACGTGGCTGATCATGCACTGATCACGTGACTGATCATGCACTGATCACGTGACTGATCATGCACTGATCACGTGGCTATCATGCACTGATCACGTGGCTGATCATGCACTGATCACGTAGCAACCATGTACTGGTCACGTGACTGATCATGCACTGATCACGTAATTGATCATGCACTGATCACGTGACTGATCATGCACTGATCACGTGGCTGATCATGCACGATCACGTGACTGATCATGCACTGATCACGTGGCTGATCATGCACTGATCACGTGACTGATCATGCACTGATCACGTGACTGATCATGCACTGATCACGTGGATGATCATGCACTGATCACGTGGCTGATCATGCACTGATCACGTGTCTGATCATGCACTGATCACGTGGCTGATCATGCACTGATCACGTGACTGATCATGCACTGATCACGTGGCTATCATGCACTGATCACGTGGCTGATCATGCACTGATCACGTGGCTGATCACACACTGTCACGTGACTGATCATGCACTGATCACGTGGCACTCATGCACTGATCACGTGGCTGATCATGCACTGATCACGTAACTGATCATGCACTGATCACGTGGCTATCATGCACTGATCACGTGGCTGATCATGCACTGATCACGTAGCTATCATGCACTGATCACGTGACTGATCATGCACTGATCACGTGACTGATCATGCACTGATCACGTGACTGATCATGCACTGATCACGTGACTGATCATGCACTGATCACGTGGCTATCATGCACTGATCACGTGGCTGATCATGCACTGATCACGCAGCTACCATGCACTGATCACGTGACTGATCATGCACTGATCACGTGACTGATCATGCACTGATCACGTGACTGATCATGCACTGATCACGTGGCTATCATGCACTGATCACGTGGCTGATCATGCACTGATCACGCAGCTATCATGCACTGATCACGTGACTGATCATGCACTGATCACGTGACTGATCATGCACTGATCACGTGGCTGATCATGCACTGATCACGTGACTGATCATGCACTGATCACGTGGCTATCATGCACTGATCACGTGGCTGATCATGCACTGATCACGTGGCTGATCATGCACTGATCACATGACTGATCATGCACTGATCACGTGACTGATCATGCACTGATCACGTGGCTATCATGCACTATCACGTGGCTGATCATGCAATGATCACGTAGCTACCATGTACTGGTCACGTGACTGATCATGCACTGATCACGTGACTGATCATGCACTGATCACGTGGCTATCATGCACTGATCACGTGGCTGATCATGCACTGATCACGTGACTGATCATGCACTGATCACGTGACTGATCATGCACTGATCACGTGGCTATCATGCACTGATCACGTGGCTGATCATGCACTGATCACGTGGCTATCATGCACTGATCACGTGGCTGATCATGCACTGATCACGTGACTGATCATGCACTGATCACGTGACTGATCATGCACTGATCACGTGGCTGATCATGCACTGATCACGTGGCTGATCATGCACTGATCACGTGGCTATCATGCACTGATCACGTGGCTGATCATACTGATCACGTGACTGTCATGCACTGATCACGTGGCTGATCATGCACTGATCACGTGACTGATCATGCACTGATCACGTGGCTGATCATGCACTGATCACGTGGCTATCATGCACTGATCACGTGGCTGATCATGCACTGATCACGTAGCTATCATGCACTGATCACGTGACTGATCATGCACTGATCACGTGGCTGATCATGCACTGATCACGTGACTGATCATGCACTGATCACGTGACTGATCATGCACTGATCACGTGGATATCATGCACTGATCACGTGGCTGATCATACACTGATCACGTGTCTGATCATGCACTGATCACGTGGCTGATCATACACTGATCACGTAACTGATCATGCACTGATCACGTGGCTATCATGCACTGATCACGTGGCTGAATCATGCACTGATCACGTGGCTGATCACACACTGTCACGTGACTGATCATGCACTGATCACGTGGCACTCATGCACTGATCACGTGGCTGATCATACACTGATCACGTAACTGATCATGCACTGATCACGTGGCTATCATGCACTGCTCACGTGGCTGATCATGCAATGATCACGTAGCTACCATATACTGGTCACGTGACTGATCATGCACTGATCACGTGAATGATCATGCACTGTTCACGTGACTGATCATGCACTGATCACGTGACTGATCATGCACTGATCACGTGGCTATCATGCACTGCTCACGTGGCTGATCATGCAATGATCACGTAGCAACCATGTACTGGTCACGTGACTGATCATGCACTGATCACGTAATTGATCATGCACTGATCACGTGACTGATCATGCACTGATCACGTGGCTGATCACACACTGATCACGTGACTGATCATGCACTGATCACGTGGCTATCATGCACTGATCACGTGGCTGATCATGCACTGATCACGTGGCTGATCATGCACTGATCACGTGACTGATCATGCACTGATCACGTGGCATCATGCACTGATCACGTGGCTGATCATGCACTGATCACGTGACTGATCATGCACTGATCACGTGGCTATCATGCACTGATCACGTGGCTGATCATGCAATGATCACGTAGCTACCATGTACTGGTCACGTGACTGATCATGCACTGATCACGTAACTGATCATGCACTGATCACGTGACTGATCATGCACTGATCACGTGACTGATCATGCACTGATCACGTGGCTATCATGCACTGATCACGTGGCTGATCATGCACTGATCACGTAGCTATCATGCACTGATCACGTGACTGATCATGCACTGATCACGTGGCTGATCATGCACTGATCACGTGACTGATCATGCACTGATCACGTGGCTGATCATGCACTGATCACGTGGCTGATCATGCACTGATCACGTGGCTATCATGCACTGATCACGTGGCTATCATGCACTGATCACGTGACTGATCATGCACTGATCACGTGACTGATCATGCACTGATCACGTGGCTATCATGCACTGATCACGTGGCTGATCATGCACTGATCACGTGGCTATCATGCACTGATCACGTGGCTGATCATGCACTGATCACGTGACTGATCATGCACTGATCACGTGACTGATCATGCACTGATCACGTGCAATCATCATGCACTGATCACGACTGATCATGCACTGATCACGTGGCTGATCATGCACTGATCACGTGGCTATCATGCACTGATCACGTGGCTGATCATGCACTGATACCGTGACTGAGCATGGACTGATCACATGACTATCATGTAGTGATCACGTGACTTAATGGCGCTGATCATGTGACTGATCATGCGCTGATCATGTTTGCTATCATACACTGATCATGTGCCTCTGGAGGCAATAAACAAAGAGCTGAGTAGGCACGAATCAAACAGTCAGCAGGCAATAATCATGGAACTCAGCTGTGAGGAATCATGCTGCTCAGCTGGCAATAATCAAGCAGCTGAGCAGGCAGGAATTACGCAGCACAGCTGGCAATTGTCAAGCAGATGACAGGCAGGAATCGTGCAGCTCAGCTGGCAATTGTCAAGCAGATGAGCAGACAGTAATCACGCAGCTCAGCAGGCCCTGATCACGTGACTGAGCATGCACTGTTCACGTGGCTGATCATACACTGATCACGTGACTGATCATGCACTGATCACGTGGCTATCATGCACTGATCACGTGGCTGATCATGCACTGATCACGTAATTGCATGCACTGATCACGTGGCTGATCATGCACTGATCACGTGGCTGATCATGCACTGATCACGTGACTGATCATGCACTGATCACGTGGCTATCATGCACTGATCACGTGGCTGATCATGCACTGATCACGGACTGATCATGCACTGATCACATGCTATCATGCACTACATGACTGACATGCACTGATCACGTGGATGATCATGCACTGATCACGTGACTGATCATGCACTGATCACGTGACTGATCATGCACTGATCACGTGGCTGATCATGCACTGATCACGTGGCTATCATGCACTGATCACGTGGCTGATCATGCACTGATCACGTGGCTATCATGCACTGATCACGTGACTGATCATACTGATCACGTGACTGATCATGCACTGATCACGTGGCTATCATGCACTGATCACGTGGCTGATCATGCACTGATCACGTGGCTGATCATGCACTGATCACGTGGCTATCATGCACTGATCACGTGACTGATCATGCACTGATCACGTGGCTGATCATGCACTGATCACGTGACTGATCATGCACTGATCACGTGACTGATCATGCACTGATCACGTGGCTATCATGCACTGATCACGTGGCTGATCATGCACTGATCACGTGGCTGATCATGCACTGATCACGTGGCTGATCATGCACTGATCACGTGACTGATCATGCACTGATCACGTGGCTATCATGCACTGATCACGTGGCTGATCATGCACTGATCACGTGGCTGATCATGCACTGTCACGTGACTGATCATGCACTGATCACGTGGCATCATGCACTGATCACGTGGCTGATCATGCACTGATCACGTGACTGATCATGCACTGATCACGTGGCTGATCATGCACTGATCACGTAGCTATCATGCACTGATCACGTGACTGATCATGCACTGATCACGTGACTGATCATGCACTGATCAGTGACTGATCATGCACTGATCACGTGACTGATCATGCACTGATCACGTGGCTATCATGCACTGATCACGTGGCTGATCATGCAATGATCACGTAGCAACCATGTACTGGTCACGTGACTGATCATGCACTGATCACGTAATTGATCATGCACTGATCACGTGACTGATCATGCACTGATCACGTGGCTGATCATGCACTGATCACGTGACTGATCATGCACTGATCACGTGGCTGATCATGCACTGATCACGTGACTGATCATGCACTGATCACGTGACTGATCATGCACTGATCACGTGGATGATCATGCACTGATCACGTGGCTGATCATGCACTGATCACGTGTCTGATCATGCACTGATCACGTGGCTGATCATGCACTGATCACGTGACTGATCATGCACTGATCACGTGGCTATCATGCACTGATCACGTGGCTGATCATGCACTGATCACGTGGCTGATCACATACCTGTCACGTGACTGATCATGCACTGATCACGTGGCATCATGCACTGATCACGTGGCTGATCATGCACTGATCACGTGACTGATCATGCACTGATCACGTGGCTATCATGCACTGATCACGTGGCTGATCATGCACTGATCACGTAGCTACCATGCACTGATCACGTGACTGATCATGCACTGATCACGTAACTGATCATGCACTGATCACGTGACTGATCATGCACTGATCACGTGACTGATCATGCACTGATCACGTGGCTATCATGCACTGATCACGTGGCTGATCATGCACTGATCACGTAGCTACCATGCACTGATCACGTGACTGATCATGCACTGATCACGTGACTGATCATGCACTGATCACGTGACTGATCATGCACTGATCACGTGGCTATCATGCACTGATCACGTGGCTGATCATGCACTGATCACGTGGCTATCATGCACTGATCACGTGACTGATCATGCACTGATCACGTGACTGATCATGCACTGATCACGTGGCTGATCATGCACTGATCACGTGACTGATCATGCACTGATCACGTGGCTATCATGCACTGATCACGTGGCTGATCATGCACTGATCACGTGCTGATCATGCACTGATCACATGACTGATCATGCACTGATCACGTGACTGATCATGCACTGATCACGTGGCTATCATGCACTGATCACGTGGCTGATCATGCAATGATCATGTAGCTACCATGTACTGGTCACGTGACTGATCATGCACTGATCACGTGACTGATCATGCACTGATCACGTGGCTATCATGCACTGATCACGTGGCTGATCATGCACTGATCACGTGCCTGATCATGCACTGATCACGTGACTGATCATGCACTGATCACGTGGCTATCATGCACTGATCACGTGGCTGATCATGCACTGATCACGTGGCTGATCATGCACTGATCACGTGGCTGATCATGCACTGATCACGTGACTGATCATGCACTGATCACGTGACTGATCATGCACTGATCACGTGGCTGATCATGCACTGATCACGTGGCTGATCATGCACTGATCACGTGGCTATCATGCACTGATCACGTGGCTGATCATACTGATCACGTGGCTGATCATGCACTGATCACGTGGCTGATCATGCACTGATCACGTGACTGATCATGCACTGATCACGTGGCTGATCATGCACTGATCACGTGGCTATCATGCACTGATCACGTGGCTGATCATGCACTGATCACGTAGCTATCATGCACTGATCACGTGACTGATCATGCACTGATCACGTGGCTGATCATGCACTGATCACGTGGCTGATCATGCACTGATCACGTGACTGATCATGCACTGATCACGTGGATATCATGCACTGATCACGTGGCTGATCATACACTGATCACGTGTCTGATCATGCACTGATCACGTGGCTGATCATACACTGATCACGTAACTGATCATGCACTGATCACGTGGCTATCATGCACTGATCACGTGGCTGAATCATGCACTGATCACGTGGCTGATCACACACCTGTCACGTGACTGATCATGCACTGATCACGTGGCACTCATGCACTGATCACGTGGCTGATCATACACTGCTCACGTAACTGATCATGCACTGATCACGTGGCTATCATGCACTGCTCACGTGGCTGATCATGCAATGATCACGTAGCTACCATATACTGGTCACGTGACTGATCATGCTCAGATCACGTGAATGATCATGCACTGTTCACGTGACTGATCATGCACTGATCACGTGACTGATCATGCACTGATCACGTGGCTATCATGCACTGATCACGTGGCTGATCATGCAATGATCACGTAGCAACCATGTACTGGTCACGTGACTGATCATGCACTGATCACGTAATTGATCATGCACTGATCACGTGGCTCATCATGCACTGATCACGTGGCTGATCACACACTGATCACGTGACTGATCATGCACTGATCACGTGGCTATCATGCACTGATCACGTGGCTGATCATGCACTGATCACGTGGCTGATCATGCACTGATCACGTGACTGATCATGCACTGATCACGTGGCATCATGCACTGATCACGTGGCTGATCATGCACTGATCACGTGACTGATCATGCACTGATCACGTGGCTATCATGCACTGATCACGTGGCTGATCATGCACTGATCACGTGGCTATCATGCACTGATCACGTGACTGATCATGCACTGATCACGTGGCTGATCATGCACTGATCACGTGACTGATCATGCACTGATCACGTGACTGATCATGCACTGATCACGTGGCTATCATGCACTGATCACGTGGCTGATCATGCAATGATCACGTAGCTACCATGTACTGGTCACGTGACTGATCATGCACTGATCACGTGACTGATCATGCACTGATCACGTGGCTATCATGCACTGATCACGTGGCTGATCATGCACTGATCACGTGCCTGATCATGCACTGATCACGTGACTGATCATGCACTGATCACGTGGCAATCATGCACTGATCACGTGGCTGATCATGCACTGATCACGTGGCTGATCATGCACTGATCACGTGGCTATCATGCACTGATCACGTGGCTGATCATGCACTGATACCGTGACTGAGCATGGACTGATCACATGACTATCATGTAGTGATCACGTGACTTAATGGCGCTGATCATGTGACTGATCATGCGCTGATCATGTTTGCTATCATACACTGATCATGTGCCTCTGGAGGCAATAAACAAAGAGCTGAGTAGGCACGAATCAAACAGTCAGCAGGCAATAATCATGGAACTCAGCTGTGAGGAATCATGCTGCTCAGCTGGCAATAATCAAGCAGCTGAGCAGGCAGGAATTACGCAGCACAGCTGGCAATTGTCAAGCAGATGACAGGCAGGAATCGTGCAGCTCAGCTGGCAATTGTCAAGCAGATGAGCAGACAGTAATCACGCAGCTCAGCAGGCCCTGATCACGTGACTGAGCATGCACTGTTCACGTGGCTGATCATGCACTGATCACGTGGATGATCATGCACTGATCACGTGGCTGATCATACACTGTTCACGTGTCTGACCATGCACTGATCACGTGGCTGATCATACACTGCTCACGTAACTGATCATGCACTGATCACGTGGCTATCATGCACTGATCACGTGGCTGATCATGCACTGTTCACGTGGCTGATCACACACCTGTCACGTGACTGATCATGCACTGATCACGTGGCACTCATGCACTGATCACGTGGCTGATCATACTCTGCTCACGTAACTGATCATGCACACATCACGTGGCTATCATGCACTGCTCACGTGGCTGATCATGCAATGATCACGTAGCTACCATATACTGGTCACGTGACTGATCATGCACAGATCACGTAACTGATCATGCACTGTTCACGTGACTGATCATGCACTGATCACGTGACTGATCATGCACTGATCACGTGGCTATCATGCACTGCTCACGTGGCTGATCATGCACTGATCACGTAGCTACCATGTACTGGTCACGTGACTGATCATGCACTGATCACGTGACTGATCATGCACTGATCACGTGACTGATCATGCACTGATCACGTGGCTGATCATGCACTGATCACGTGGCTGATCATGCACTGATCACGTGGCTATCATGCACTGATCACGTGACTGATCATGCACTGATCACGTGACGATCATGCACTGATCACGTGGCTGATCATGCACTGATCACGTGACTGATCATGCACTGATCACGTGGCTATCATGCACTGATCACGTGGCTGATCATGCACTGATCACGTGGCTGATCATGCACTGATCACGTGACTGATCATGCACTGATCACGTCTATCATGCACTGATCACGTGACTGATCATGCACTGATCACGTGGATGATCATGCACTGATCACGTGACTGATCATGCACTGATCACGTGGCTATCATGCACTGATCACGTGGCTGATCATGCACTGATCACGTAGCTATCATGCACTGATCACGTGACTGATCATGCACTGATCACGTGACTGATCATGCACTGATCACGTGGCTGATCATGCACTGATCACGTGGCTGATCATGCACTGATCACGTGACTGATCATGCACTGATCACGTGACTGATCATGCACTGATCACGTGGCTATCATGCACTGATCACGTGGCTGATCATGCACTGATCACGTGACTGATCATGCACTGATCACGTGGCTGATCATGCACTGATCACGTGACTGATCATGCACTGATCACGTGACTGATCATGCACTGATCACGTGGCTATCATGCACTGATCACGTGGCTGATCATGCACTGATCACGTAGCTATCATGCACTGATCACGTGACTGATCATGCACTGATCACGTGGCTGATCATGCACTGATCACGTGGCTGATCATGCACTGATCACGTGACTGATCATGCACTGATCACGTGGCTGATCATGCACTGATCACGTGGCTGATCATGCACTGATCACGTGGCTGATCATGCACTGATCACGTGGCTATCATGCACTGATCACGTGGCTGATCATGCAATGATCACGTAGCTACCATGCACTGATCACGTGACTGATCATGCACTGATCACGTGACTGATCATGCACTGATCACGTGACTGATCATGCACTGATCACGTGACTGATCATGCACTGATCACGTGGCTATCATGCACTGATCACGTGGCTGATCATGCACTGATCACGTAGCAACCATGTACTGGTCACGTGACTGATCATGCACTGATCACGTAATTGATCATGCACTGATCACGTGGCTGATCATGCACTGATCACGTGGCTGATCACACACTGATCACGTGACTGATCATGCACTGATCACGTGGCTATCATGCACTGATCACGTGGATATCATGCACTGATCACGTGGCTGATCATACACTGATCACGTGACTGATCATGCACTGATCACGTGGCTATCATGCACTGATCACGTGGCTGATCATGCACTGATCACGTAGCTACCATGCACTGATCACGTGACTGATCATGCACTGATCACGTAACTGATCATGCACTGATCACGTGGCTGATCATGCACTGATCACGTGGCTATCATGCACTGATCACGTGGCTGATCATGCACTGATCACGTGGCTATCATGCACTGATCACGTGACTGATCATGCACTGATCACGTGGCTGATCATGCACTGATCACGTGACTGATCATGCACTGATCACGTGGCTATCATGCACTGATCACGTGGCTGATCATGCACTGATCACGCAGCTGCCATGCACTGATCACGTGACTGATCATGCACTGATCACGTAACTGATCATGCACTGATCACGTGGCTATCATGCACTGATCACGTGGCTGATCATGCACTGATCACGTGACTGATCATGCACTGATCACGTGGCTATCATGCACTGATCACGTGGCTGATCATGCACTGATCACGTGCCTGATCATGCACTGATCACATGACTGATCATGCACTGATCACGTGACTGATCATGCACTGATCACGTGGCTATCATGCACTGATCACGTGGCTGATCATGCAATGATCATGTAGCTACCATGTACCTGTCACGTGACTGATCATGCACTGATCACGTGACTGATCATGCACTGATCACGTGGCTATCATGCACTGATCACGTGGCTGATCATGCACTGATCACGTGCCTGATCATGCACTGATCACGTGACTGATCATGCACTGATCACGTGCAATCATGCACTGATCACGTGGCTGATCATGCACTGATCACGTGGCTATCATGCACTGATCACGTGGCTATCATGCACTGATCACGTGGCTGATCATGCACTGATACCGTGACTGAGCATGGACTGATCACATGACTATCATGTAGTGATCACGTGACTTAATGGCGCTGATCATGTGACTGATCATGCGCTGATCATGTTTGCTATCATACACTGATCATGTGCCTCTGGAGGCAATAAACAAAGAGCTGAGTAGGCACGAATCAAACAGTCAGCAGGCAATAATCATGGAACTCAGCTGTGAGGAATCATGCTGCTCAGCTGGCAATAATCAAGCAGCTGAGCAGGCAGGAATTACGCAGCACAGCTGGCAATTGTCAAGCAGATGACAGGCAGGAATCGTGCAGCTCAGCTGGCAATTGTCAAGCAGATGAGCAGACAGTAATCACGCAGCTCAGCAGGCCCTGATCACGTGACTGAGCATGCACTGTTCACGTGGCTGATCATACACTGATCACGTGAATGATCATGCACTGATCACGTGGCTATCATGCACTGATCACGTGACTGATCATGCACTGATCACGTAATTGTCATGCACTGATCACGTGGCTGATCATGCACTGATCACGTGGCTGATCATGCACTGATCACGTGACTGATCATGCACTGATCACGTGGCTATCATGCACTGATCACGTGGCTGATCATGCACTGATCACGGGACTGATCATGCACTGATCACGTGCTATCATGCACTGACACATGACTGATCATGCACTGATCACGTGGATGATCATGCACTGATCACGTGACTGATCATGCACTGATCACGTGACTGATCATGCACTGATCACGTGGCTGATCATGCACTGATCACGTGGCTATCATGCACTGATCACGTGACTGATCATGCACTGATCACGTGGCTATCATGCACTGATCACGTGGCTGATCATACTGATCACGTGCCTGTCATGCACTGATCACGTGGCTGATCATGCACTGATCACGTGACTGATCATGCACTGATCACGTGGCTATCATGCACTGATCACGTGGCTGTCATGCACTGATCACGTGGCTGATCATGCACTGATCACGTGGCTATCATGCACTGATCACGTGACTGATCATGCACTGATCACGTGACTGATCATGCACTGATCACGTGACTGATCATGCACTGATCACGTGGATATCATGCACTGATCACGTGGCTGATCATGCACTGATCACGTGTCTGATCATGCACTGATCACGTGGCTGATCATGCACTGATCACGTAACTGATCATGCACTGATCACGTGGCTGATCATGCACTGATCACGTGGCTGATCATGCACTGATCACGTGGCTGATCATGCACTGTCACGTGACTGATCATGCACTGATCACGTGGCATCATGCACTGATCACGTGGCTGATCATACACTGATCACGTGACTGATCATGCACTGATCACGTGGCTATCATGCACTGCTCACGTGGCTGATCATGCAATGATCACGTAGCTACCATATACTGATCACGTGACTGATCATGCACTGATCACGTAAATGATCATGCACTGATCACGTGACTGATCATGCACTGATCACGTGACTGATCATGCACTGATCACGTGGCTATCATGCACTGCTCACGTGGCTGATCATGCAATGATCACGTAGCAACCATGTACTGGTCACGTGACTGATCATGCACTGATCACGTAATTGATCATGCACTGATCACGTGACTGATCATGCACTGATCACGTGGCTGATCACACACGATCACGTGACTGATCATGCACTGATCACGTGGATATCATGCACTGATCACGTGGCTGATCATGCACTGATCACGTGTCTGATCATGCACTGATCACGTGGCTGATCATACACTGATCACGTGACTGATCATGCACTGATCACGTGGCTATCATGCACTGATCACGTGGCTGATCATGCACTGATCACGTGGCTGATCATGCACTGTCACGTGACTGATCATGCACTGATCACGTGGCATCATGCACTGATCACGTGGCTGATCATGCACTGATCACGTGACTGATCATGCACTGATCACGTGGCTATCATGCACTGATCACGTGGCTGATCATGCAATGATCACGTAGCTACCATGCACTGATCACGTGACTGATCATGCACTGATCACGTGACTGATCATGCACTGATCACGTGGCTGATCATGCACTGATCACGTGGCTATCATGCACTGATCACGTGGCTGATCATGCACTGATCACGTAGCTATCATGCACTGATCACGTGACTGATCATGCACTGATCACGTGACTGATCATGCACTGATCACGTGGCTGATCATGCACTGATCACGTGACTGATCATGCACTGATCACGTGACTGATCATGCACTGATCACGTGACTGATCATGCACTGATCACGTGGCTATCATGCACTGATCACGTGGCTGATCATGCACTGATCACGTGCCTGATCATGCACTGATCACGTGGCTGATCATGCACTGATCACGTGACTGATCATGCACTGATCACGTGGCTGATCATGCACTGATCACGTGGCTATCATGCACTGATCACGTGGCTGATCATGCAATGATCACGTAGCTACCATGCACTGGTCACGTGACTGATCATGCACTGATCACGTAACTGATCATGCACTGATCACGTGGCTGATCATGCACTGATCACGTGGCTGATCATACACTGATCACGTGATGATCATGCACTGATCACGTGGATATCATGCACTGATCACGTGGCTGATCATGCACTGATCACGTGTCTGATCATGCACTGATCACGTGGCTGATCATGCACTGATCACGTAACTGATCATGCACTGATCACGTGGCTATCATGCACTGATCACGTGGCTGATCATGCACTGATCACGTGGCTGATCATACCTGTCACGTGACTATCATGCACTGATCACGTGGCACTCATGCACTGATCACGTGGCTGATCATACACTGATCACGTAACTGATCATGCACTGATCACGTGGCTATCATGCACTGCTCACGTGGCTGTCATGCAATGATCACGTAGCTACCATATACTGGTCACGTGACTGATCATGCACTGATCACGTGAATGATCATGCACTGATCACGTGACTGATCATGCACTGATCACGTGACTGATCATGCACTGATCACGTGGCTATCATGCACTGCTCACGTGGCTGATCATGCACTGATCACGTAGCAACCATGTACTGGTCACGTGACTGATCATGCACTGATCACGTAATTGATCATGCACTGATCACGTGGCTCATCATGCACTGATCACGTGGCTGATCACACATGATCACGTGACTGATCATGCACTGATCACGTGGCTATCATGCACTGATCACGTGGCTATCATGCACTGATCACGTGGCTATCATGCACTGATCACGTGGCTGATCATGCACTGATCACGGCTGATCATGCACTGATCACGTGACTGATCATGCACTGATCACGTGATTGATCATGCACTGATCACGTGGCTCATCATGCACTGATCACGTGGCTGATCATGCACTGATCACGTGACTGATCATGCATGATCACGTGGCTGATCATGCACTGATCACGTGGCTGATCATGCACTGATCACGTGGCTATCATGCACTGATCACGTGGCTGATCATACACTGATCACGTGACTGATCATGCACTGATCACGTGGCTATCATGCACTGATCACGTGGCTGATCATGCACTGATCACGTGGCTATCATGCACTGATCACGTGACTGATCATGCACTGATCACGTAACTGATCATGCACTGATCACGTGACTGATCATGCACTGATCACGTGACTGATCATGCACTGATCACGTGACTGATCATGCACTGATCACGTGGCTATCATGCACTGATCACGTGGCTGATCATGCACTGATCACGTGACTGATCATGCACTGATCACGTGGCTGATCATGCACTGATCACGTGGCTGATCATGCACTGATCACGTGACTGATCATGCACTGATCACGTGACTGATCATGCACTGATCACGTGACTGATCATGCACTGATCACGTGACTGATCATGCACTGATCACGTGGCTATCATGCACTGATCACGTGGATCATGCACTGATCACGTGGCTGATCATGCACTGATCACGTGACTGATCATGCACTGATCACGTGGCTGATCATGCACTGATCACGTGGCTATCATGCACTGATCACGTGGCTGATCATGCAATGATCACGTAGCTATCATGCACTGATCACGTGACTGATCATGCACTGATCACGTGACTGATCATGCACTGATCACGTGACTGATCATGCACTGATCACGTGACTGATCATGCACTGATCACGTGACTGATCATGCACTGATCACGTGGCTATCATGCACTGATCACGTGGCTGATCATGCACTGATCACAGCTATCATGCACTGATCACGTGACTGATCATGCACTGATCACATGACTGATCATGCACTGATCACGTGGCTTATCATGCACTGATCATGTGACTGATCATGCGCTGATCATGTTTGGTGTCATACACTGATCATGTGCCTCTGGAGGCAATGAACAAAGAGCTGAGTAGGCACGAATCAGTCAGCAGGCAATAATCATGGAACTCAGCTCTGAGAAATCATGCTGCTCAGCTGGCAATAATCAAGCAGCTGAGCAGGCAGGAATTACGCAGCACAGCTGGCAATTGTCAAGCAGATGACAGGCAGGAATCATGCAGCTCAGCTGGCAATTGTCAAGCAGATGAGCAGACAGTAATCACGCAGCTCAGCAGGCCCTGATCACGTGACTGAGCATGCACTGTTCACGTGGCTGATCATACACTGATCACGTGACTGATCATGCACTGATCACGTGACTGATCATGCACTGATCACGTGGCTATCATGCACTGATCACGTGGCTGATCATGCACTGATCACGTGGCTGATCATGCACTGATCACGTGGCTGATCATGCACTGATCACGTGACTGATCATGCACTGATCACGTGGCTGATCATGCACTGATCACGTGGCTATCATGCACTGATCACGTGGCTGATCATGCACTGATCACGCAGCTATCATGCACTGATCACGTGACTGATCATGCACTGATCACGTGACTGATCATGCACTGATCACGTGGCTATCATGCACTGATCACGTGGCTGATCATGCACTGATCACGTAGCTACCATGTACTGATCACGTGACTGATCATGCACTGATCACGTGACTGATCATGCACTGATCACGTGGCTATCATGCACTGATCACGTGACTGATCATGCACTGATCACGTCTATATCATGCACTGATCACGTGACTGATCATGCACTGATCACGTGGCTGATCATGCACTGATCACGTGACTGATCATGCACTGATCACGTGGCTGATCATGCACTGATCACGTGGCTATCATGCACTGATCACGTGGCTGATCATGCAATGATCACGTAGCTATCATGCACTGATCACGTGACTGATCATGCACTGATCACGTGATTGATCATGCACTGATCACGTGGCTGATCATGCACTGATCACGTGGCTGATCATGCACTGATCACGTGACTGATCATGCACTGATCACGTGACTGATCATGCACTGATCACGTGGCTATCATGCACTGATCACGTGGCTGATCATGCACTGATCACGTGGCTGATCATGCACTGATCACGTGGCTGATCATGCACTGATCACGTGACTGATCATGCACTGATCACGTGGCTGATCATGCACTGATCACGTGGCTATCATGCACTGATCACGTGGCTGTCATGCACTGATCACGTAGCTATCATATACTGATCACGTGACTGATCATGCACTGATCACGTAACTGATCATGCACTGATCACGTGACTGATCATGCACTGATCACGTGACTGATCATGCACTGATCACGTGGCTATCATGCACTGATCACGTGACTGATCATGCACTGATCACGTGACTGATCATGCACTGATCACGTGGCTATCATGCACTGATCACGTGGCTGATCATGCACTGATCACGTGGCTATCATGCACTGATCACGTGACTGATCATGCACTGATCACGTGACTGATCATGCACTGATCACGTGACTGATCATGCACTGATCACGTGGCTGATCATGCACTGATCACGTGGCTGATCATGCACTGATCACGTGACTGATCATGCACTGATCACGTGACTGATCATGCACTGATCACGTGGCTATCATGCACTGATCACGTGGCTGATCATGCACTGATCACGTGCCTGATCATGCACTGATCACATGACTGATCATGCACTGATCACGTGACTGATCATGCACTGATCACGTGGCTATCATGCACTACTCACGTGGCTGATCATGCAATGATCATGTAGCTACCATGTACAGGTCACGTGAATGATCATACACCCATCAGGTGACTGATCATGCACTGATCACGTGGCTGATCATGCACTGATCACCTGACTGATCATGCACTGATCACGTGACTAATCATGCACTGATCACATGGCTATCATGAACTGATCACGTGACTGATCATGCACTGATCACGTGGCTGATCATGCACTGATACCGTGACTGAGCATGGACTGATCACATGACTATCATGTAGTGATCACGTGACTTAATGGCGCTGATCATGTGACTGATCATGCGCTGATCATGTTTGCTATCATACACTGATCATGTGCCTCTGGAGGCAATAAACAAAGAGCTGAGTAGGCACGAATCAAACAGTCAGCAGGCAATAATCATGGAACTCAGCTGTGAGGAATCATGCTGCTCAGCTGGCAATAATCAAGCAGCTGAGCAGGCAGGAATTACGCAGCACAGCTGGCAATTGTCAAGCAGATGACAGGCAGGAATCGTGCAGCTCAGCTGGCAATTGTCAAGCAGATGAGCAGACAGTAATCACGCAGCTCAGCAGGCCCTGATCACGTGACTGAGCATGCACTGTTCACGTGGCTGATCATACACTGATCACGTGATGATCATGCACTGATCACTTGGATATCATGCACTGATCACGTGGCTGATCATACACTGTTCACGTGTCTGACCATGCACTGATCACGTGGCTGATCATACACTGCTCACGTAACTGATCATGCACTGATCACGTGGCTATCATGCACTGATCACGTGGCTGAACATGCACTGTTCACGTGGCTGATCACACACCTGTCACGTGACATATCATGCACTGATCACGTGGCACTCATGCACTGATCACGTGGCTGATCATACTCTGCTCACGTAACTGATCATGCACACATCACGTGGCTATCATGCACTGCTCACGTGGCTCGTCATGGAATGATCACGTAGCTACCATATACTGGTCACGTGACTGATCATGCACAGATCACGTAAATGATCATGCACTGTTCACGTGACTGATCATGTACTGATCACGTGACTGATCATGCACTGATCACGTGGCTATCATGCACTGCTCACGTGGCTGATCATGCAATGATCACGTAGCAACCATGTACTGGTCACGTGACTGATCATGCACTGATCACGTAATTGATCCTGCACTGATCACGTGGCTCATCATGCACTGATCACGTGGCTGATCACACATGTATCACGTGACTGATCATGCACTGATCACGTGGCTATCATGCACTGATCACGTGGCTATCATGCACTGATCACGTGGCTATCATGCACTGATCACGTGGCTGATCATGCACTGATCACGTAGATATCATGCACTGATCACGTGACTGATCATGCACTGATCACGTGACTGATCATGCACTGATCACGTGGCTGATCATGCACTGATCACGTGGCTGATCATGCACGATCACGTGACTGATCATGCACTGATCACGTGAATGATCATGCACTGATCACGTGGCTGATCATGCACTGATCACGTGGCTATCATGCACTGATCACGTGGCTGATCATGCACTGATCACGTGACTGATCATGCACTGATCACGTGGCTATCATGCACTGATCACGTGGCTATCATGCACTGATCACGTGGCTGATCATGCACTGATCACGTGGCTATCATGCACTGATCACGTGACTGATCATGCACTGATCACGTGACTGATCATGCACTGATCACGTGGCTTATCATGCACTGATCATGTGACTGATCATGCGCTGATCATGTTTGCTATCATACACTGATCATGTGCCTCTGGAGGCAATGAACAAAGAGCTGAGTAGGCACGAATCAGTCAGCAGGCAATAATCATGGAACTCAGCTGTGAGGAATCATGCTGCTCAGCTGGCAATAATCAAGCAGCTGAGCAGGCAGGAATTACGCAGCACAGCTGGCAATTGTCAAGCAGATGACAGGCAGGAATCGTGCAGCTCAGCTGGCAATTGTCAAGCAGATGAGCAGACAGTAATCACGCAGCTCAGCAGGCCCTGATCACGTGACTGAGCATGCACTGTTCACGTGGCTGATCATACACTGATCACGTGATGATCATGCACTGATCACTTGGATATCATGCACTGATCACGTGGCTGATCATACACTGTTCACGTGTCTGACCATGCACTGATCACGTGGCTGATCATACACTGCTCACGTAACTGATCATGCACTGATCACGTGGCTATCATGCACTGATCACGTGGCTGAACATGCACTGTTCACGTGGCTGATCACACACCTGTCACGTGACATATCATGCACTGATCACGTGGCACTCATGCACTGATCACGTGGCTGATCATACTCTGCTCACGTAACTGATCATGCACACATCACGTGGCTATCATGCACTGCTCACGTGGCTCGTCATGGAATGATCACGTAGCTACCATATACTGGTCACGTGACTGATCATGCACAGATCACGTAAATGATCATGCACTGTTCACGTGACTGATCATGCACTGATCACGTGACTGATCATGCACTGATCACGTGGCTATCATGCACTGCTCACGTGGCTGATCATGCAATGATCACGTAGCAACCATGTACTGGTCACGTGACTGATCATGCACTGATCACGTAATTGATCATGCACTGATCACGTGGCTCATCATGCACTGATCACGTGGCTGATCACACATGTATCACGTGACTGATCATGCACTGATCACGTGGCTATCATGCACTGATCACGTGGCTATCATGCACTGATCACGTGGCTGATCATGCACTGATCACGTGGCTATCATGCACTGATCACGTGACTGATCATGCACTGATCACGTGGCTGATCATGCACTGATCACGTGGCTGATCATGCACTGATCACGTGGCTGATCACACACTGATCACGTGACTGATCATGCACTGATCACGTACTGATCATGCACTGATCACGTGGCTATCATGCACTGATCACGTGGCTATCATGCACTGATCACGTGGCTGATCATACACGATCACGTGACTGATCATGCACTGATCACGTGGCTATCATGCACTGATCACGTGGCTATCATGCACTGATCACGTGGCTGATCACACTGATCACGTGACTGATCATGCACTGATCACGTGGCTATCATGCACTGATCACGTGGCTGATCATGCACTGATCACGTGGCTATCATGCACTGATCACGTGACTGATCATGCACTGATCACGTGACTGATCATGCACTGATCACGTGGCTGATCATGCACTGATCACGTGGCTATCATGCACTGATCACGTGGCTGATCATGCACTGATCACGCAGCTATCATGCACTGATCACGTGACTGATCATGCACTGATCACGTGGCTGATCATGCACTGATCACGTGACTGATCATGCACTGATCACGTGGCTATCATGCACTGATCACGTGGCTGATCATGCACTGATCACGCAGCTGCCATGCACTGATCACGTGACTGATCATGCACTGATCACGTAATTGATCATGCACTGATCACGTGGCTGATCATGCACTGATCACGTGGCTGATCATGCACTGATCACGTGACTGATCATGCACTGATCACGTGGCTATCATGCACTGATCACGTGGCTGATCATGCACTGATCACGTGCCTGATCATGCACTGATCACGTGACTGATCATGCACTGATCACGTGACTGATCATGCACTGATCACGTGGCTATCATGCACTGATCACGTGGCTGATCATGCAATGATCACGTAGCTACCATGTACCTGTCACGTGACTGATCATGCACTGATCACGTGACTGATCATGCACTGATCACGTGGCTATCATGCACTGATCACGTGGCTGATCATGCACTGATCACGTGCCTGATCATGCACTGATCACGTGACTGATCATGCACTGATCACGTAGCAATCATGCACTGATCACGTGGCTGATCATGCACTGATCACGTGGCTGATCATGCACTGATCACGTGGCTATCATGCACTGATCACGTGGCTGATCATGCACTGATACCGTGACTGAGCATGGACTGATCACATGACTATCATGTAGTGATCACGTGACTTAATGGCGCTGATCATGTGACTGATCATGCGCTGATCATGTTTGCTATCATACACTGATCATGTGCCTCTGGAGGCAATAAACAAAGAGCTGAGTAGGCATGAATCAAACAGTCAGCAGGCAATAATCATGGAACTCAGCTGTGAGGAATCATGCTGCTCAGCTGGCAATAATCAAGCAGCTGAGCAGGCAGGAATTACACAGCACAGCTGGCAATTGTCAAGCAGATGACAGGCAGGAATCATGCAGCTCAGCTGGCAATTGTCAAGCAGATGAGCAGACAGTAATCACGCAGCTCAGCAGGCCCTGATCACGTGACTGAGCATGCACTGTTCACGTGGCTGATCATACACTGATCACGTGACTGATCATGCACTGATCACGTGGCTATCATGCACTGATCACGTGACTGATCATGCACTGATCACGTAACTGTCATGCACTGATCACGTGGCTGATCATGCACTGATCACGTGGCTGATCATGCACTGATCACGTGACTGATCATGCACTGATCACGTGGCTATCATGCACTGATCACGTGGCTGATCATGCACTGATCACGGGACTGATCATGCACTGATCACGTGCTATCATGCACTGACACATGACTGATCATGCACTGATCACGTGGATGATCATGCACTGATCACGTGACTGATCATGCACTGATCACGTGACTGATCATGCACTGATCACGTGGCTGATCATGCACTGATCACGTGGCTATCATGCACTGATCACGTGACTGATCATGCACTGATCACGTGGCTATCATGCACTGATCACGTGGCTGATCATACTGATCACGTGCCTGTCATGCACTGATCACGTGGCTGATCATGCACTGATCACGTGACTGATCATGCACTGATCACGTGGCTATCATGCACTGATCACGTGGCTGTCATGCACTGATCACGTGGCTGATCATGCACTGATCACGTAGCTATCATGCACTGATCACGTGACTGATCATGCACTGATCACGTGACTGATCATGCACTGATCACGTGACTGATCATGCACTGATCACGTGGATATCATGCACTGATCACGTGGCTGATCATGCACTGATCACGTGTCTGATCATGCACTGATCACGTGGCTGATCATGCACTGATCACGTAACTGATCATGCACTGATCACGTGGCTATCATGCACTGATCACGTGGCTGATCATGCACTGATCACGTGGCTGATCACACACTGTCACGTGACTGATCATGCACTGATCACGTGGCACTCATGCACTGATCACGTGGCTGATCATACACTGATCACGTAACTGATCATGCACTGATCACGTGGCTATCATGCACTGCTCACGTGGCTGATCATGCAATGATCACGTAGCTACCATATACTGGTCACGTGACTGATCATGCACAGATCACGTAAATGATCATGCACTGATCAGTGACTGATCATGCACTGATCACGTGACTGATCATGCACTGATCACGTGGCTATCATGCACTGCTCACGTGGCTGATCATGCAATGATCACGTAGCAACCATGTACTGGTCACGTGACTGATCATGCACTGATCACGTAATTGATCATGCACTGATCACGTGACTGATCATGCACTGATCACGTGGCTGATCACACACGATCACGTGACTGATCATGCACTGATCACGTGGCTATCATGCACTGATCACGTGGCTGATCATGCACTGATCACGTGTCTGATCATGCACTGATCACGTGGCTGATCATACACTGATCACGTGACTGATCATGCACTGATCACGTGGCTATCATGCACTGATCACGTGGCTGATCATGCACTGATCACGTGGCTGATCATGCACTGTCACGTGACTGATCATGCACTGATCACGTGGCATCATGCACTGATCACGTGGCTGATCATGCACTGATCACGTGACTGATCATGCACTGATCACGTGGCTATCATGCACTGATCACGTGGCTGATCATGCAATGATCACGTAGCTACCATGCACTGATCACGTGACTGATCATGCACTGATCACGTGACTGATCATGCACTGATCACGTGGCTGATCATGCACTGATCACGTGGCTATCATGCACTGATCACGTGGCTGATCATGCACTGATCACGCTATCATGCACTGATCACGTGACTGATCATGCACTGATCACGTGACTGATCATGCACTGATCACGTGGCTGATCATGCACTGATCACGTGACTGATCATGCACTGATCACGTGACTGATCATGCACTGATCACGTGACTGATCATGCACTGATCACGTGGCTATCATGCACTGATCACGTGGCTGATCATGCACTGATCACGTGCCTGATCATGCACTGATCACGTGGCTGATCATGCACTGATCACGTGACTGATCATGCACTGATCACGTGGCTGATCATGCACTGATCACGTGGCTATCATGCACTGATCACGTGGCTGATCATGCAATGATCACGTAGCTACCATGCACTGGTCACGTGTCTGATCATGCACTGATCACGTAACTGATCATGCACTGATCACGTGGCTGATCATGCACTGATCACGTGGCTGATCATACACTGATCACGTGATGATCATGCACTGATCACTTGGATATCATGCACTGATCACGTGGCTGATCATACACTGATCACGTGTCTGACCATGCACTGATCACGTGGCTGATCATACACTGCTCACGTAACTGATCATGCACTGATCACGTGGCTATCATGCACTGATCACGTGGCTGATCATGCACTGATCACGTGGCTGATCATACCTGTCACGTGACATATCATGCACTGATCACGTGGCACTCATGCACTGATCACGTGGCTGATCATACTGCTCACGTAACTGATCATGCACACATCACGTGGCTATCATGCACTGCTCACGTGGCTGTCATGCAATGATCACGTAGCTACCATATACTGGTCACGTGACTGATCATGCACAGATCACGTGAATGATCATGCACTGTTCACGTGACTGATCATGCACTGATCACGTGACTGATCATGCACTGATCACGTGGCTATCATGCACTGCTCACGTGGCTGATCATGCACTGATCACGTAGCAACCATGTACTGGTCACGTGACTGATCATGCACTGATCACGTAATTGATCATGCACTGATCACGTGGCTCATCATGCACTGATCACGTGGCTGATCACACATGATCACGTGACTGATCATGCACTGATCACGTGGCTATCATGCACTGATCACGTGGCTATCATGCACTGATCACGTGGCTATCATGCACTGATCACGTGGCTGATCATGCAATGATCACGTAGCGATCATGCACTGGTCACGTGACTGATCATGCACTGATCACGTAATTGATCATGCACTGATCACGTGGCTGATCATGCACTGATCACGTGGCTGATCACACACGATCACGTGACTGATCATGCACTGATCACGTGACTGATCATGCACTGATCACGTGGCTATCATGCACTGATCACGTGGATATCATGCACTGATCACGTGGCTGATCACACACTGATCACGTGACTGATCATGCACTGATCACGTGGCTATCATGCACTGATCACGTGGCTATCATGCACTGATCACGTGGCTGATCATGCAATGATCACGTAGCTACCATGCACTGGTCACGTGACTGATCATGCACTGATCACGTGACTGATCATGCACTGATCACGTGACTGATCATGCACTGATCACGTGACTGATCATGCACTGATCACGTGACTGATCATGCACTGATCACGTGGCTATCATGCACTGATCACGTGGCTGATCATGCACTGATCACGCAGCTACCATGCACTGGTCACGTGACTGATCATGCACTGATCACATAATTGATCATGCACTGATCACGTGGCTTATCATGCACTGATCATGTGACTGATCATGTGCTGATCATGTTTGGTGTCACACTGATCATGTGCCTCTGGAGGCAATGAACAAAGAGCTGAGTAGGCAGGAATCAGTCAGCAGGCTATAATCATGGAACTCAGCTCTGAGAAATCATGCTGCTCAGCTGGCAATAATCAAGTAGATGAGCAGGCAGGAATTACACAGCACAGGTGGCAATTGTCAAGCAGATGACAGGCAGGAATCATGCAGCTCAGCTGGCAATTGTCAAGCAGATGAGCAGACAGTAATCACGCAGCTCAGCAGGCCCTGATCACGTGACTGAGCATGCACTGTTCACGTGGCTGATCACACACTGATCACGTGACTGATCATGCACTGATCATGTGACTGATCATGCACTGATCACGTGGCTATCATGCACTGATCACGTGGCTGATCATGCACTGATCACGTGGCTGATCATGCACTGATCACGTGGCTGATCATGCACTGATCACGTGACTGATCATGCACTGATCACGTGGCTGATCATGCACTGATCACGTGGCTATCATGCACTGATCACGTGGCTGATCATGCATGATCACGCAGCTACCATGCACTGTCACATGACTGATCATGCACTGATCACGTGACTGATCATGCACTGATCACGTGGCTATCATGCACTATCACGTGGCTGATCATGCAATGATCATGTAGCTACCATGTACTGGTCACGTGACTGATCATACACTGATCACGTGACTGATCATGCACTGATCACGTGGCTATCATGCACTGATCACGTGACTGATCATGCACTGATCACGTCTATATCATGCACTGATCACGTGACTGATCATGCACTGATCACGTGGCTGATCATACACTGATCATGTGACTGATCATGCACTGATCACGTGGCTGATCATGCACTGATCACGTGGCTATCATGCACTGATCACGTGGCTGATCATGCAATGATCACGTAGCTATCATGCACTGATCACGTGACTGATCATGCACTGATCACGTAATTGATCATGCACTGATCACGTGGCTGATCATGCACTGATCACGTGGCTGATCATGCACTGATCACGTGACTGATCATGCACTGATCACGTGACTGATCATGCACTGATCACGTGGCTATCATGCACTGATCACGTGGCTGATCATGCACTGATCACGTGGCTGATCATGCACTGATCACGTGGCTGATCATGCACTGATCACGTGACTGATCATGCACTGATCACGTGGCTGATCATGCACTGATCACGTGGCTATCATGCACTGATCACGTGGCTGATCATGCACTGATCACGTGGCTATCATGCACTGATCACGTGACTGATCATGCACTGATCACGTGACTGATCATGCACTGATCACGTGACTGATCATGCACTGATCACGTGACTGATCATGCACTGATCACGCAGCTATCATGCACTGATCACGTGACTGATCATGCACTGATCACGTGACTGATCATGCACTGATCACGTGGCTATCATGCACTGATCACGTGGCTGATCATGCACTGATCACGTAGCTATCATGCACTGATCACGTGACTGATCATGCACTGATCACGTGACTGATCATGCACTGATCACGTGACTGATCATGCACTGATCACGTGGCTGATCATGCACTGATCACGTGGCTGATCATGCACTGATCACGTGACTGATCATGCACTGATCACGTGACTGATCATGCACTGATCACGTGGCTATCATGCACTGATCACGTGGCTGATCATGCACTGATCACGTGCCTGATCATGCACTGATCACATGACTGATCATGCACTGATCACGTGACTGATCATGCACTGATCACGTGGCTATCATGCACTACTCACGTGGCTGATCATGCAATGATCATGTAGCTACCATGTACAGGTCACGTGAATGATCATACACCCATCAGGTGACTGATCATGCACTGATCACGTGGCTGATCATGCACTGATCACCTGACTGATCATGCACTGATCACGTGACTGATCATGCACTGATCACATGGCTATCATGAACTGATCACGTGACTGATCATGCACTGATCACGTGGCTGATCATGCACTGATACCGTGACTGAGCATGGACTGATCACATGACTATCATGTAGTGATCACGTGACTTAATGGCGCTGATCATGTGACTGATCATGCGCTGATCATGTTTGCTATCATACACTGATCATGTGCCTCTGGAGGCAATAAACAAAGAGCTGAGTAGGCACGAATCAAACAGTCAGCAGGCAATAATCATGGAACTCAGCTGTGAGGAATCATGCTGCTCAGCTGGCAATAATCAAGCAGCTGAGCAGGCAGGAATTACGCAGCACAGCTGGCAATTGTCAAGCAGATGACAGGCAGGAATCGTGCAGCTCAGCTGGCAATTGTCAAGCAGATGAGCAGACAGTAATCACGCAGCTCAGCAGGCCCTGATCACGTGACTGAGCATGCACTGTTCACGTGGCTGATCATACACTGATCACGTGATGATCATGCACTGATCACTTGGATATCATGCACTGATCACGTGGCTGATCATACACTGTTCACGTGTCTGACCATGCACTGATCACGTGGCTGATCATACACTGCTCACGTAACTGATCATGCACTGATCACGTGGCTATCATGCACTGATCACGTGGCTGAACATGCACTGTTCACGTGGCTGATCACACACCTGTCACGTGACATATCATGCACTGATCACGTGGCACTCATGCACTGATCACGTGGCTGATCATACTCTGCTCACGTAACTGATCATGCACACATCACGTGGCTATCATGCACTGCTCACGTGGCTCGTCATGGAATGATCACGTAGCTACCATATACTGGTCACGTGACTGATCATGCACAGATCACGTAAATGATCATGCACTGTTCACGTGACTGATCATGTACTGATCACGTGACTGATCATGCACTGATCACGTGGCTATCATGCACTGCTCACGTGGCTGATCATGCAATGATCACGTAGCAACCATGTACTGGTCACGTGACTGATCATGCACTGATCACGTAATTGATCCTGCACTGATCACGTGGCTCATCATGCACTGATCACGTGGCTGATCACACATGATCACGTGACTGATCATGCACTGATCACGTGGCTATCATGCACTGATCACGTGGCTATCATGCACTGATCACGTGGCTATCATGCACTGATCACGTGGCTGATCATGCACTGATCACGTGCTATCATGCACTGATCACGTGACTGATCATGCACTGATCACGTGACTGATCATGCACTGATCACGTGGCTGATCATGCACTGATCACGTGGCTGATCACACACGATCACGTGACTGATCATGCACTGATCACGTGACTGATCATGCACTGATCACGTGGCTGATCATGCACTGATCACGTGGCTATCATGCACTGATCACGTGGCTGATCATGCACTGATCACGTGACTGATCATGCACTGATCACGTGGCTATCATGCACTGATCACGTGGCTATCATGCACTGATCACGTGGCTGATCATGCACTGATCACGTGGCTATCATGCACTGATCACGTGACTGATCATGCACTGATCACGTGACTGATCATGCACTGATCACGTGGCTTATCATGCACTGATCATGTGACTGATCATGCGCTGATCATGTTTGCTATCATACACTGATCATGTGCCTCTGGAGGCAATGAACAAAGAGCTGAGTAGGCACGAATCAGTCAGCAGGCAATAATCATGGAACTCAGCTGTGAGGAATCATGCTGCTCAGCTGGCAATAATCAAGCAGCTGAGCAGGCAGGAATTACGCAGCACAGCTGGCAATTGTCAAGCAGATGACAGGCAGGAATCGTGCAGCTCAGCTGGCAATTGTCAAGCAGATGAGCAGACAGTAATCACGCAGCTCAGCAGGCCCTGATCACGTGACTGAGCATGCACTGTTCACGTGGCTGATCATACACTGATCACGTGATGATCATGCACTGATCACTTGGATATCATGCACTGATCACGTGGCTGATCATACACTGTTCACGTGTCTGACCATGCACTGATCACGTGGCTGATCATACACTGCTCACGTAACTGATCATGCACTGATCACGTGGCTATCATGCACTGATCACGTGGCTGAACATGCACTGTTCACGTGGCTGATCACACACCTGTCACGTGACATATCATGCACTGATCACGTGGCACTAATGCACTGATCACGTGGCTGATCATACTCTGCTCACGTAACTGATCATGCACACATCACGTGGCTATCATGCACTGCTCACGTGGCTCGTCATGGAATGATCACGTAGCTACCATATACTGGTCACGTGACTGATCATGCACAGATCACGTAAATGATCATGCACTGTTCACGTGACTGATCATGCACTGATCACGTGACTGATCATGCACTGATCACGTGCCTATCATGCTCTGTTCACGTGGCTGATCATGCAATGATCACGTAGCAACCATGTACTGGTCACGTGACTGATCATGCACTGATCACGTAATTGATCCTGCACTGATCACGTGGCTCATCATGCACTGATCACGTGGCTGATCACACATGTATCACGTGACTGATCATGCACTGATCACGTGGCTATCATGCACTGATCACGTGGCTATCATGCACTGATCACGTGGCTATCATGCACTGATCACGTGGCTGATCATGCACTGATCACGTAGCTATCATGCACTGATCACGTGACTGATCATGCACTGATCACGTGGCTGATCATGCACTGATCACGTGGCTGATCATGCACTGATCACGTGGCTGATCATGCACTGATCACGTGACTGATCATGCACTGATCACGTGTGATCATGCACTGATCACGTGGCTGATCATGCACTGATCACGTGGCTATCATGCACTGATCACGTGGCTGATCATGCACTGATCACGTGACTGATCATGCACTGATCACGTGGCTATCATGCACTGATCACGTGGCTGATCATGCACTGATCACGTGGCTGATCATGCACTGATCACGTGGCTATCATGCACTGATCACGTGGCTGATCATGCACTGATCACGTGACTGATCATGCACTGATCACGTGGCTGATCATGCACTGATCACGTGACTGATCATGCACTGATCACGTGGCTGATCATGCACTGATCACGTGGCTGATCATGCACTGATCACGTGACTGATCATGCACTGATCACGTGACTGATCATGCACTGATCACGTGGCTATCATGCACTGATCACGTGGCTGATCATGCACTGATCACGTGACTGATCATGCACTGATCACGTGACTGATCATGCACTGATCACGTGACTGATCATGCACTGATCACGTGACTGATCATGCACTGATCACGTGGCTGATCATGCACTGATCACGTGACTGATCATGCACTGATCACGTGACTGATCATGCACTGATCACGTGGCTATCATGCACTGATCACGTGGCTGATCATGCACTGATCACGTGACTGATCATGCACTGATCACGTGGCTATCATGCACTGATCACGTGGCTATCATGCACTGATCACGTGGCTGATCATGCACTGATCACGTGGCTGATCATGCACTGATCACGTCTATATCATGCACTGATCACGTGACTGATCATGCACTGATCACGTGGCTGATCATACACTGATCACGTGACTGATCATGCACTGATCACGTGGCTATCATGCACTGATCACGTGGCTGATCATGCAATGATCACGTAGCTACCATATACTGGTCACGTGACTGATCATGCACTGATCACGTAAATGATCATGCACTGATCACGTGACTGATCATGCACTGATCACGTGACTGATCATGCACTGATCACGTGGCTATCATGCACTGCTCACGTGGCTGATCATGCAATGATCACGTAGCAACCATGTACTGGTCACGTGACTGATCATGCACTGATCACGTAATTGATCATGCACTGATCACGTGGCTGATCATGCACTGATCACGTGGCTGATCACACACTGATCACGTGACTGATCATGCACTGATCACGTGGCTATCATGCACTGATCACGTGGCTATCATGCACTGATCACGTGGATATCATGCACTGATCACGTGGCTGATCATGCACTGATCACGTGACTGATCATGCACTGATCACGTGGCTATCATGCACTGATCACGTGGCTGATCATGCACTGATCACGTAGCTACCATGTACTGATCACGTGACTGATCATGCACTGATCACGTGACTGATCATGCACTGATCACGTGGCTGATCATGCACTGATCACGTGGCTATCATGCACTGATCACGTGGCTGATCATGCACTGATCACACAGCTATCATGCACTGATCACGTGACTGATCATGCACTGATCACGTGGCTGATCATGCACTGATCACGTGACTGATCATGCACTGATCACGTGACTGATCATGCACTGATCACGTGGCTATCATGCACTGATCACGTGGCTGATCATGCACTGATCATGTAGCTACCATGCACTGATCACGTGACTGATCATGCACTGATCACGTGACTGATCATGCACTGATCACGTGGCTGATCATGCACTGATCACGTGACTGATCATGCACTGATCACGTGACTGATCATGCACTGATCACGTGGCTATCATGCACTGATCACGTGGCTGATCATGCACTGATCACGTGGCTGATCATGCACTGATCACGTGACTGATCATGCACTGATCACGTGGCTATCATGCACTGATCACGTGGCTGATCATGCACTGATCACGTGGCTGATCACACACTGTCACGTGACTATCATGCACTGATCACGTGGCACTCATGCACTGATCACGTGGCTGATCATACACTGATCACGTAACTGATCATGCACTGATCACGTGGCTATCATGCACTGCTCACGTGGCTGTCATGCACTGATCACGTAGCTACCATATACTGGTCACGTGACTGATCATGCACTGATCACGTGAATGATCATGCACTGATCACGTGACTGATCATGCACTGATCACGTGACTGATCATGCACTGATCACGTGGCTATCATGCACTGATCACGTGGCTGATCATGCACTGATCACGTAGCAACCATGTACTGGTCACGTGACTGATCATGCACTGATCACGTAATTGATCATGCACTGATCACGTGGCTCATCATGCACTGATCACGTGGCTGATCACACATGATCACGTGACTGATCATGCACTGATCACGTGGCTATCATGCACTGATCACGTGGCTATCATGCACTGATCACGTGGCTATCATGCACTGATCACGTGGCTGATCATGCAATGATCACGTAGCTATCATGCACTGATCACGTGACTGATCATGCACTGATCACGTGACTGATCATGCACTGATCACGTGGCTGATCATGCACTGATCACGTGGCTGATCATGCACTGATCACGTGACTGATCATGCACTGATCACGTGACTGATCATGCACTGATCACGTGGCTATCATGCACTGATCACGTGGATATCATGCACTGATCACGTGGCTGATCACACTGATCACGTGACTGATCATGCACTGATCACGTGGCTATCATGCACTGATCACGTGGCTATCATGCACTGATCACGTGGCTGATCATGCACTGATCACGTGGCTATCATGCACTGATCACGTGGCTGATCATGCACTGATCACGTGACTGATCATGCACTGATCACGTGGCTGATCATGCACTGATCACGTGACTGATCATGCACTGATCACGTGGCTGATCATGCACTGATCACGTGGCTGATCATGCACTGATCACGTGACTGATCATGCACTGATCACGTGACTGATCATGCACTGATCACGTGGCTATCATGCACTGATCACGTGGCTATCATGCACTGATCACGTGGCTGATCATGCACTGATCACGTGGCTATCATGCACTGATCACGTGGCTGATCATGCACTGATCACGTGACTGATCATGCACTGATCACGTGGCTGATCATGCACTGATCACGTGGCTGATCATGCACTGATCACGTGGCTGATCATGCACTGATCACGTGGCTGATCATACACTGATCACGTAACTGATCATGCACTGATCACGTGGCTATCATGCACTGATCACGTGGCTGATCATGCACTGATCACGTGGCTGATCACACACTGTCACGTGACTATCATGCACTGATCACGTGGCACTCATGCACTGATCACGTGGCTGATCATACACTGATCACGTAACTGATCATGCACTGATCACGTGGCTATCATGCACTGCTCACGTGGCTGTCATGCACTGATCACGTAGCTACCATATACTGGTCACGTGACTGATCATGCACTGATCACGTGAATGATCATGCACTGATCACGTGACTGATCATGCACTGATCACGTGACTGATCATGCACTGATCACGTGGCTATCATGCACTGCTCACGTGGCTGATCATGCAATGATCACGTAGCAACCATGTACTGGTCACGTGACTGATCATGCACTGATCACGTAATTGATCATGCACTGATCACGTGGCTCATCATGCACTGATCACGTGGCTGATCACACATGATCACGTGACTGATCATGCACTGATCACGTGGCTATCATGCACTGATCACGTGGCTATCATGCACTGATCACGTGGCTATCATGCACTGATCACGTGGCTGATCATGCACTGATCACGTAGCTATCATGCACTGATCACGTGACTGATCATGCACTGATCACGTAATTGATCATGCACTGATCACGTGGCTGATCATGCACTGATCACGTGGCTGATCACACTGATCACGTGACTGATCATGCACTGATCACGTGATGATCATGCACTGATCACGTGGCTATCATGCACTGATCACGTGGATATCATGCACTGATCACGTGGCTGATCACACTGATCACGTGACTGATCATGCACTGATCACGTGGCTATCATGCACTGATCACGTGGCTGATCATGCACTGATCACGTGGCTGATCATGCACTGATCACGTGGCTATCATGCACTGATCACGTGGCTGATCATGCACTGATCACGTGACTGATCATGCACTGATCACGTGGCTGATCATGCACTGATCACGTGACTGATCATGCACTGATCACGTGGCTGATCATGCACTGATCACGTGGCTGATCATGCACTGATCACGTGACTGATCATGCACTGATCACGTGACTGATCATGCACTGATCACGTGGCTGATCATGCACTGATCACGTGACTGATCATGCACTGATCACGTGACTGATCATGCACTGATCACGTGACTGATCATGCACTGATCACGTGGCTATCATGCACTGATCACGTGGCTGATCATGCACTGATCACGTGACTGATCATGCACTGATCACTGGCTATCATGCACTGATCACGTGGCTATCATGCACTGATCACGTGGCTGATCATGCACTGATCACGTGACTGATCATGCACTGATCACGTCTATATCATGCACTGATCACGTGACTGATCATGCACTGATCACGTGGATGATCATGCACTGATCACGTGACTGATCATGCACTGATCACGTGGCTATCATGCACTGATCACGTGGCTGATCATGCAATGATCACGTAGCTACCATGTACTGGTCACGTGACTGATCATGCACTGATCACGTGACTGATCATGCACTGATCACGTGACTGATCATGCACTGATCACGTGACTGATCATGCACTGATCACGTGGCTATCATGCACTGATCACGTGGCTGATCATGCACTGATCACGTGGCTGATCATGCACTGATCACGTGACTGATCATGCACTGATCACGTGGCTGATCATGCACTGATCACGTGACTGATCATGCACTGATCACGTGGCTATCATGCACTGATCACGTGGCTATCATGCACTGATCACGTGGATATCATGCACTGATCACGTGGCTGATCATGCACTGATCACGTGACTGATCATGCACTGATCACGTGGCTATCATGCACTGATCACGTGGCTGATCATGCACTGATCACGTAGCTATCATGCACTGATCACGTGACTGATCATGCACTGATCACGTGACTGATCATGCACTGATCACGTGGCTGATCATGCACTGATCACGTGGCTATCATGCACTGATCACGTGGCTGATCATGCACTGATCACGCAGCTATCATGCACTGATCACGTGACTGATCATGCACTGATCACGTGGCTGATCATGCACTGATCACGTGACTGATCATGCACTGATCACGTGGCTGATCATGCACTGATCACGTCTATATCATGCACTGATCACGTGACTGATCATGCACTGATCACGTGGCTGATCATGCACTGATCACGTGACTGATCATGCACTGATCACGTGGCTATCATGCACTGATCACGTGGCTGATCATGCAATGATCACGTAGCTACCATGCACTGATCACGTGACTGATCATGCACTGATCACGTGACTGATCATGCACTGATCACGTGACTGATCATGCACTGATCACGTGACTGATCATGCACTGATCACGTGGCTATCATGCACTGATCACGTGGCTGATCATGCACTGATCACGTAATTGATCATGCACTGATCACGTGACTGATCATGCACTGATCACGTGGCTGATCATGCACTGATCACGTGACTGATCATGCACTGATCACGTGGCTGATCATGCACTGATCACGTGGCTGATCATGCACTGATCACGTGGATATCATGCACTGATCACGTGGCTGATCATGCACTGATCACGTGACTGATCATGCACTGATCACGTGGCTATCATGCACTGATCACGTGGCTGATCATGCACTGATCACGTAGCTCATGCACTGATCACGTGACTGATCATGCACTGATCACGTGACTGATCATGCACTGATCACGTGGCTGATCATGCACTGATCACGTGGCTATCATGCACTGATCACGTGGCTGATCATGCACTGATCACGCAGCTATCATGCACTGATCACGTGACTGATCATGCACTGATCACGTGGCTGATCATGCACTGATCACGTGACTGATCATGCACTGATCACGTGACTGATCATGCACTGATCACGTGGCTATCATGCACTGATCACGTGGCTGATCATGCACTGATCACGTGGCTATCATGCACTGATCACGTGACTGATCATGCACTGATCACGTGGCTGATCATGCACTGATCACGTGACTGATCATGCACTGATCACGTGACTGATCATGCACTGATCACGTGGCTATCATGCACTGATCACGTGGCTGATCATGCACTGATCACGTGCCTGATCATGCACTGATCACGTGACTGATCATGCACTGATCACGTGACTGATCATGCACTGATCACGTGGCTATCATGCACTGATCACGTGGCTGATCATGCACTGATCACGTGACTGTCATGCACTGATCACGTGACTGATCATGCACTGATCACGTAGCTATCATGCACTGATCACGTGGCTGATCATGCACTGATCACGTGGCTGATCATGCACTGATCACGTGGCTATCATGCACTGATCACGTGGCTGATCATGCACTGATCACGTGACTGATCATGCACTGATCACGTGGCTGATCATGCACTGATCACGTGACTGATCATGCACTGATCACGTGGCTATCATGCACTGATCACGTGGCTGATCATGCACTGATCACGTGGCTGATCACACACTGTCACGTGACTGATCATGCACTGATCACGTGGCACTCATGCACTGATCACGTGGCTGATCATACACTGATCACGTAACTGATCATGCACTGATCACGTGGCTATCATGCACTGATCACGTGACTGATCATGCAATGATCACGTAGCTACCATATACTGGTCACGTGACTGATCATGCACTGATCACGTGAATGATCATGCACTGTTCACGTGACTGATCATGCACTGATCACGTGACTGATCATGCACTGATCACGTGGCTATCATGCACTGCTCACGTGGCTGATCATGCACTGATCACGTAGCAACCATGTACTGATCACGTGACTGATCATGCACTGATCACGTAATTGATCATGCACTGATCACGTGGCTGATCATGCACTGATCACGTGGCTGATCACACACGATCACGTGACTGATCATGCACTGATCACGTGGCTATCATGCACTGATCACGTGGCTGATCATGCACTGATCACGTGACTGATCATGCACTGATCACGTGGCTATCATGCACTGATCACGTGGCTGATCATGCACTGATCACGTGGCTATCATGCACTGATCACGTGACTGATCATGCACTGATCACGTGACTGATCATGCACTGATCACGTGACTGATCATGCACTGATCACGTGGCTATCATGCACTGATCACGTGGCTGATCATGCACTGATCACGTAGCTATCATGCACTGTCACGTGACTGATCATGCACTGATCACGTAATTGATCATGCACTGATCACGTGGCTGATCATGCACTGATCACGTGACTGATCATGCACTGATCACGTGGCTATCATGCACTGATCACTGCTGATCATGCACTGATCACGTGGCTATCATGCACTGATCACGTGACTGATCATGCACTGATCACGTGGCTGATCATGCACTGATCACGTGGCTGATCATGCACTGATCACGTGACTGATCATGCACTGATCACGTGGCTGATCATGCACTGATCACGTGGCTATCATGCACTGATCACGTGGCTGATCATGCAATGATCACGTAGCTACCATGTACTGGTCACGTGACTGATCATACACCCATCAGGTGACTGATCATGCACTGATCACGTGGCTATCATGCACTGATCACGTGACTGATCATGCACTGATCACGTCTGATCATGCACTGATCACATGACTGATCATGCACTGATCACGTGGCTGATCATGCACTGATACCGTGACTGAGCATGGACTGATCACATGACTATCATGTAGTGATCACGTGACTTAATGGCGCTGATCATGTGACTGATCATGCGCTGATCATGTTTGCTATCATACACTGATCATGTGCCTCTGGAGGCAATAAACAAAGAGCTGAGTAGGCACGAATCAAACAGTCAGCAGGCAATAATCATGGAACTCAGCTGTGAGGAATCATGCTGCTCAGCTGGCAATAATCAAGCAGCTGAGCAGGCAGGAATTACGCAGCACAGCTGGCAATTGTCAAGCAGATGACAGGCAGGAATCGTGCAGCTCAGCTGGCAATTGTCAAGCAGATGAGCAGACAGTAATCACGCAGCTCAGCAGGCCCTGATCACGTGACTGAGCATGCACTGTTCACGTGGCTGATCATACACTGATCACGTGATTGATCATGCACTGATCACTTGGATATCATGCACTGATCACGTGGCTGATCATACACTGTTCACGTGTCTGACCATGCACTGATCACGTGGCTGATCATACACTGCTCACGTAACTGATCATGCACTGATCACGTGGCTATCATGCACTGATCACGTGGCTGAACATGCACTGTTCACGTGGCTGATCACACACCTGTCACGTGACATATCATGCACTGATCACGTGGCACTCATGCACTGATCACGTGGCTGATCATACTCTGCTCACGTAACTGATCATGCACACATCACGTGGCTATCATGCACTGCTCACGTGGCTCGTCATGGAATGATCACGTAGCTACCATATACTGGTCACGTGACTGATCATGCACAGATCACGTAAATGATCATGCACTGTTCACGTGACTGATCATGTACTGATCACGTGACTGATCATGCACTGATCACGTGGCTATCATGCTCTGCTCACGTGGCTGATCATGCAATGATCACGTAGCAACCATGTACTGGTCACGTGACTGATCATGCACTGATCACGTAATTGATCCTGCACTGATCACGTGGCTCATCATGCACTGATCACGTGGCTGATCACACATGTATCACGTGACTGATCATGCACTGATCACGTGGCTCTCATGCACTGATCACGTGACTATCATGCACTGATCACGTGGCTATCATGCACTGATCACGTGGCTGATCATGCACTGATCACGTAGCTATCATGCACTGATCACGTGACTGATCATGCACTGATCACGTAATTGATCATGCACTGATCACGTGGCTGATCATGCACTGATCACGTGGCTGATCATGCACTGATCACGTGACTGATCATGCACTGATCACGTGACTGATCATGCACTGATCACGTGGCTATCATGCACTGATCACGTGGCTGATCATGCACTGATCACGTGACTGATCATGCACTGATCACGTGGCTGATCATGCACTGATCACGTGACTGATCATGCACTGATCACGTGACTGATCATGCACTGATCACGTGGCTATCATGCACTGATCACGTGGCTGATCATGCATGATCACGCAGCTATCATGCACTGATCACGTGACTGATCATGCACTGATCACGTGACTGATCATGCACTGATCACGTGGCTATCATGCACTGATCACGTGGCTGATCATGCACTGATCATGTAGCTATCATGTACTGGTCACGTGACTGATCATACACTGATCACGTGACTGATCATGCACTGATCACGTGGCTGATCATGCACTGATCACGTGGCTGATCATGCACTGATCACGTGGCTGATCATGCACTGATCACGTGACTGATCATGCACTGATCACGTAATTGATCATGCACTGATCACGTGACTGATCATGCACTGATCACGTGGCTGATCATACACTGATCACGTGACTGATCATGCACTGATCACGTGGCTATCATGCACTGATCACGTGGCTGATCATGCACTGATCACGTGGCTATCATGCACTGATCACGTGACTGATCATGCACTGATCACGTAATTGATCATGCACTGATCACGTGACTGATCATGCACTGATCACGTGACTGATCATGCACTGATCACGTGGCTATCATGCACTGATCACGTGGCTGATCATGCACTGATCACGTAGCTATCATGCACTGTCACGTGACTGATCATGCACTGATCACGTAACTGATCATGCACTGATCACGTGGCTGATCATGCACTGATCACGTGACTGATCATGCACTGATCACGTGACTGATCATGCACTGATCACGTGGCTATCATGCACTGATCACGTGCTGATCATGCACTGATCACGCAGCTATCATGCACTGATCACGTGACTGATCATGCACTGATCACGTGACTGATCATGCACTGATCACGTGGCTGATCATGCACTGATCACGTGACTGATCATGCACTGATCACGTGGCTGATCATGCACTGATCACGTGGCTATCATGCACTGATCACGTGGCTGATCATGCACTGATCATGTAGCTACCATGTACTGGTCACGTGACTGATCATGCACTGATCAGGTGACTGATCATGCACTGATCACGTGGCTATCATGCACTGATCACGTGACTGATCATGCACTGATCACGTCTGATCATGCACTGATCACATGACTGATCATGCACTGATCACGTGGCTGATCATGCACTGATACCGTGACTGAGCATGGACTGATCACATGACTATCATGTAGTGATCACGTGACTTAATGGCGCTGATCATGTGACTGATCATGCGCTGATCATGTTTGCTATCATACACTGATCATGTGCCTCTGGAGGCAATAAACAAAGAGCTGAGTAGGCACGAATCAAACAGTCAGCAGGCAATAATCATGGAACTCAGGTGTGAGAAATCATGCTGCTCAGCTGGCAATAATCAAGCAGCTGAGCAGGCAGGAATTACGCAGCACAGCTGGCAATTGTCAAGCAGATGACAGGCAGGAATCGTGCAGCTCAGCTGGCAATTGTCAAGCAGATGAGCAGACAGTAATCACGCAGCTCAGCAGGCCCTGATCACGTGACTGAGCATGCACTGTTCACGTGGCTGATCATACACTGATCACGTGATTGATCATGCACTGATCACTTGGATATCATGCACTGATCACGTGGCTGATCATACACTGTTGACGTGTCTGACCATGCACTGATCACGTGGCTGATCATACACTGCTCACGTAACTGATCATGCACTGATCACGTGGCTATCATGCACTGATCACGTGGCTGAACATGCACTGTTCACGTGGCTGATCACACACCTGTCACGTGACATATCATGCACTGATCACGTGGCACTCATGCACTGATCACGTGGCTGATCATACTCTGCTCACGTAACTGATCATGCACACATCACGTGGCTATCATGCACTGCTCACGTGGCTCGTCATGGAATGATCACGTAGCTACCATATACTGGTCACGTGACTGATCATGCACTGATCACGTCAATGATCATGCACTGTTCACGTGACTGATCATGCACTGATCACGTGACTGATCATGCACTGATCACGTGGCTATCATGCACTGCTCACGTGGCTGATCATGCACTGATCACGTAGCAACCATGTACTGGTCACGTGACTGATCATGCACTGATCACGTAATTGATCATGCACTGATCACGTGGCTCATCATGCACTGATCACGTGGCTGATCACACATGTATCACGTGACTGATCATGCACTGATCACGTGGCTCTCATGCACTGATCACGTGACTATCATGCACTGATCACGTGGCTATCATGCACTGATCACGTGGCTGATCATGCACTGATCACGGCTATCATGCACTGATCACGTGACTGATCATGCACTGATCACGTGACTGATCATGCACTGATCACGTGACTGATCATGCACTGATCACGTGGCTATCATGCACTGATCACGTGGCTGATCATGCACTGATCACGTGGCTGATCATGCACTGATCACGTGGCTGATCATGCACTGATCACGTGACTGATCATGCACTGATCACGTGACTGATCATGCACTGATCACGTGGCTGATCATGCACTGATCACGTGGCTGATCATGCACTGATCACGTGGCTGATCATGCACTGATCACGTGACTGATCATGCACTGATCACGTGGCTATCATGCACTGATCACGTGGCTGATCATGCACTGATCACGTGCCTGATCATGCACTGATCACATGACTGATCATGCACTGATCACGTGACTGATCATGCACTGATCACGTGGCTATCATGCACTACTCACGTGGCTGATCATGCAATGATCATGTAGCTACCATGTACTGGTCACGTGACTGATCATACACCCATCAGGTGACTGATCATGCACTGATCACGTGGCTGATCATGCACTGATCACGTGACTGATCATGCACTGATCACGTGACTGATCATGCACTGATCACATACCTATCATGCACTGATCACGTGACTGATCATGCACTGATCACGTGGCTGATCATGCACTGATACCGTGACTGAGCATGGACTGATCACATGACTATCATGTAGTGATCACGTGACTTAATGGCGCTGATCATGTGACTGATCATGCGCTGATCATGTTTGCTATCATACACTGATCATGTGCCTCTGGAGGCAATAAACAAAGAGCTGAGTAGGCACGAATCAAACAGTCAGCAGGCAATAATCATGGAACTCAGGTGTGAGGAATCATGCTGCTCAGCTGGCAATAATCAAGCAGCTGAGCAGGCAGGAATTACGCAGCACAGCTGGCAATTGTCAAGCAGATGACAGGCAGGAATCGTGCAGCTCAGCTGGCAATTGTCAAGCAGATGAGCAGACAGTAATCACGCAGCTCAGCAGGCCCTGATCACGTGACTGAGCATGCACTGTTCACGTGGCTGATCATACACTGATCACGTGATGATCATGCACTGATCACTTGGATATCATGCACTGATCACGTGGCTGATCATACACTGTTCACGTGTCTGACCATGCACTGATCACGTGGCTGATCATACACTGCTCACGTAACTGATCATGCACTGATCACGTGGCTATCATGCACTGATCACGTGGCTGAACATGCACTGTTCACGTGGCTGATCACACACCTGTCACGTGACATATCATGCACTGATCACGTGGCACTCATGCACTGATCACGTGGCTGATCATACTCTGCTCACGTAACTGATCATGCACACATCACGTGGCTATCATGCACTGCTCACGTGGCTCGTCATGGAATGATCACGTAGCTACCATATACTGGTCACGTGACTGATCATGCACTGATCACGTAAATGATCATGCACTGTTCACGTGACTGATCATGTACTGATCACGTGACTGATCATGCACTGATCACGTGGCTATCATGCACTGCTCACGTGGCTGATCATGCAATGATCACGTAGCAACCATGTACTGGTCACGTGACTGATCATGCACTGATCACGTAATTGATCATGCACTGATCACGTGGCTGATCACACTGATCACGTGACTGATCATGCACTGATCACGTGGCTGATCATGCACTGATCACGTGGCTATCATGCACTGATCACGTGCTGATCATGCACTGATCACGCAGCTATCATGCACTGATCACGTGACTGATCATGCACTGATCACGTGGCTGATCATGCACTGATCACGTGGCTGATCATGCACTGATCACGTGACTGATCATGCACTGATCACGTGGCTGATCATGCACTGATCACGTGGCTATCATGCACTGATCACGTGGCTGATCATGCACTGATCATGTAGCTACCATGTACTGGTCACGTGAATGATCATACACCCATCAGGTGACTGATCATGCACTGATCACGTGGCTATCATGCACTGATCACGTGACTGATCATGCACTGATCACGTCTAATCATGCACTGATCACATGACTGATCATGCACTGATCACGTGGCTGATCATGCACTGATACCGTGACTGAGCATGGACTGATCACATGACTATCATGTAGTGATCACGTGACTTAATGGCGCTGATCATGTGACTGATCATGCGCTGATCATGTTTGCTATCATACACTGATCATGTGCCTCTGGAGGCAATAAACAAAGAGCTGAGTAGGCACGAATCAAACAGTCAGCAGGCAATAATCATGGAACTCAGCTGTGAGGAATCATGCTGCTCAGCTGGCAATAATCAAGCAGCTGAGCAGGCAGGAATTACGCAGCACAGCTGGCAATTGTCAAGCAGATGACAGGCAGGAATCGTGCAGCTCAGCTGGCAATTGTCAAGCAGATGAGCAGACAGTAATCACGCAGCTCAGCAGGCCCTGATCACGTGACTGAGCATGCACTGTTCACGTGGCTGATCATACACTGATCACGTGATTGATCATGCACTGATCACTTGGATATCATGCACTGATCACGTGGCTGATCATACACTGTTCACGTGTCTGACCATGCACTGATCACGTGGCTGATCATACACTGCTCACGTAACTGATCATGCACTGATCACGTGGCTATCATGCACTGATCACGTGGCTGAACATGCACTGTTCACGTGGCTGATCACACACCTGTCACGTGACATATCATGCACTGATCACGTGGCACTCATGCACTGATCACGTGGCTGATCATACTCTGCTCACGTAACTGATCATGCACACATCACGTGGCTATCATGCACTGCTCACGTGGCTCGTCATGGAATGATCACGTAGCTACCATATACTGGTCACGTGACTGATCATGCACAGATCACGTAAATGATCATGCACTGTTCACGTGACTGATCATGTACTGATCACGTGACTGATCATGCACTGATCACGTGGCTATCATGCTCTGCTCACGTGGCTGATCATGCAATGATCACGTAGCAACCATGTACTGGTCACGTGACTGATCATGCACTGATCACGTAATTGATCCTGCACTGATCACGTGGCTCATCATGCACTGATCACGTGGCTGATCACACATGTATCACGTGACTGATCATGCACTGATCACGTGGCTCTCATGCACTGATCACGTGACTATCATGCACTGATCACGTGGCTATCATGCACTGATCACGTGGCTGATCATGCACTGATCACGGCTATCATGCACTGATCACGTGACTGATCATGCACTGATCACGTGACTGATCATGCACTGATCACGTGACTGATCATGCACTGATCACGTGGCTATCATGCACTGATCACGTGGCTGATCATGCACTGATCACGTGACTGATCATGCACTGATCACGTGGCTGATCATGCACTGATCACGTGACTGATCATGCACTGATCACGTGGCTGATCATGCACTGATCACGTGACTGATCATGCACTGATCACGTGGCTGATCATGCACTGATCACGTGGCTGATCATGCACTGATCACGTGACTGATCATGCACTGATCACGTGGCTATCATGCACTGATCACGTGGCTGATCATGCACTGATCACGTGCCTGATCATGCACTGATCACATGACTGATCATGCACTGATCACGTGACTGATCATGCACTGATCACGTGGCTATCATGCACTACTCACGTGGCTGATCATGCAATGATCATGTAGCTACCATGTACTGGTCACGTGACTGATCATACACCCATCAGGTGACTGATCATGCACTGATCACGTGGCTGATCATGCACTGATCACGTGACTGATCATGCACTGATCACGTGACTGATCATGCACTGATCACATGGCTATCATGAACTGATCACGTGGCTGATCATGCACTGATCACGTGGCTGATCATGCACTGATACCGTGACTGAGCATGGACTGATCACATGACTATCATGTAGTGATCACGTGACTTAATGGCGCTGATCATGTGACTGATCATGCGCTGATCATGTTTGCTATCATACACTGATCATGTGCCTCTGGAGGCAATAAACAAAGAGCTGAGTAGGCACGAATCAAACAGTCAGCAGGCAATAATCATGGAACTCAGGTGTGAGGAATCATGCTGCTCAGCTGGCAATAATCAAGCAGCTGAGCAGGCAGGAATTACGCAGCACAGCTGGCAATTGTCAAGCAGATGACAGGCAGGAATCGTGCAGCTCAGCTGGCAATTGTCAAGCAGATGAGCAGACAGTAATCACGCAGCTCAGCAGGCCCTGATCACGTGACTGAGCATGCACTGTTCACGTGGCTGATCATACACTGATCACGTGATGATCATGCACTGATCACTTGGATATCATGCACTGATCACGTGGCTGATCATACACTGTTCACGTGTCTGACCATGCACTGATCACGTGGCTGATCATACACTGCTCACGTAACTGATCATGCACTGATCACGTGGCTATCATGCACTGATCACGTGGCTGAACATGCACTGTTCACGTGGCTGATCACACACCTGTCACGTGACATATCATGCACTGATCACGTGGCACTCATGCACTGATCACGTGGCTGATCATACTCTGCTCACGTAACTGATCATGCACACATCACGTGGCTATCATGCACTGCTCACGTGGCTCGTCATGGAATGATCACGTAGCTACCATATACTGGTCACGTGACTGATCATGCACAGATCACGTAAATGATCATGCACTGTTCACGTGACTGATCATGTACTGATCACGTGACTGATCATGCACTGATCACGTGGCTATCATGCACTGCTCACGTGGCTGATCATGCAATGATCACGTAGCAACCATGTACTGGTCACGTGACTGATCATGCACTGATCACGTAATTGATCATGCACTGATCACGTGGCTGATCACACATGATCACGTGACTGATCATGCACTGATCACGTGGCTATCATGCACTGATCACGTGGCTATCATGCACTGATCACGTGATCATGCACTGATCACGTGGCTGATCATGCACTGATCACGTGATATCATGCACTGATCACGTGGCTGATCATGCACTGATCACGTGACTGATCATGCACTGATCACGTGACTGATCATGCACTGATCACGTGGCTGATCATGCACTGATCACGTGGCTGATCATGCACTGATCACGTGGCTGATCATGCACTGATCACGTGACTGATCATGCACTGATCACGTGGCTATCATGCACTGATCACGTGGCTGATCATGCACTGATCACGTGGCTATCATGCACTGATCACGTGACTGATCATGCACTGATCACGTGACTGATCATGCACTGATCACGTGACTGATCATGCACTGATCACGTGGCTATCATGCACTGATCACGTGGCTGATCATGCACTGATCACGTGGCTATCATGCACTGATCACATGACTGATCATGCACTGATCACATGACTGATCATGCACTGATCACGTGGCTTATCATGCACTGATCATGTGACTGATCATGCACTGATCATGTTTGCTATCATACACTGATCATGTGCCTCTGGAGGCAATGAACAAAGAGCTGAGTAGGCACGAATCAGTCAGCAGGCAATAATCATGGAACTCAGCTGTGAGAAATCATGCTGCTCAGCTGGCAATAATCAAGCAGCTGAGCAGGCAGGAATTACGCAGCACAGCTGGCAATTGTCAAGCAGATGACAGGCAGGAATCGTGCAGCTCAGCTGGCAATTGTCAAGCAGATGAGCAGACAGTAATCACGCAGCTCAGCAGGCCCTGATCACGTGACTGAGCATGCACTGTTCACGTGGCTGATCACACACTGATCACGTGACTGATCATGCACTGATCACGTGACTGATCATGCACTGATCACGTGGCTGATCATGCACTGATCACGTGACTGATCATGCACTGATCACGTGGCTATCATGCACTGATCACGTGGCTGATCATGCACTGATCACGTGACTGATCATGCACTGATCACGTGGCTGATCATGCACTGATCACGTGGCTGATCATGCACTGATCACGTGGCTGATCATGCACTGATCACGTGACTGATCATGCACTGATCACGTGGCTATCATGCACTGATCACGTGGCTGATCATGCACTGATCACGTGACTGATCATGCACTGATCACGTGACTGATCATGCACTGATCACGTGGCTGATCATGCACTGATCACGTGGCTGATCATGCACTGATCACGTGACTGATCATGCACTGATCACGTGACTGATCATGCACTGATCACGTGGCTGATCATGCACTGATCACGTAGCTACCATGTACTGGTCACGTGGCTGATCATGCACTGATCACGTAATTGATCATGCACTGATCACGTGGCTCATCATGCACTGATCACGTGGCTGATCACACACGATCACGTGACTGATCATGCACTGATCACGTGACTGATCATGCACTGATCACGTGGCTATCATGCACTGATCACGTGGATATCATGCACTGATCACGTGGCTGATCACACACTATCACGTGACTGATCATGCACTGATCACGTGGCTATCATGCACTGATCACGTGGCTATCATGCACTGATCACGTGGCTGATCATGCACTGATCACGTGGCTACCATGCACTGATCACGTGACTGATCATGCACTGATCACGTGATTGATCATGCACTGATCACGTGACTGATCATGCACTGATCACGTGATCATGCACTGATCACGTGACTGATCATGCACTGATCACGTGGCTATCATGCACTGATCACGTGGCTGATCATGCACTGATCACGTAGCTACCATGCACTGATCACGTGACTGATCATGCACTGATCACGTGACTGATCATGCACTGATCACGTGACTGATCATGCACTGATCACGTGACTGATCATGCACTGATCACGTGGCTATCATGCACTGATCACGTGGCTGATCATGCACTGATCACGCAGCTACCATGCACTGATCACGTGACTGATCATGCACTGATCACGTGACTGATCATGCACTGATCACGTGGCTTATCATGCACTGATCATGTGACTGATCATGCACTGATCATGTTTGGTGTCATACACTGATCATGTGCCTCTGGAGGCAATGAACAAAGAGCTGAGTAGGCAGGAATCAGTCAGCAGGCTATAATCATGGAACTCAGCTGTGAGAAATCATGCTGCTCAGCTGGCAATAATCAAGTAGACTGAGCAGGCAGGAATTACGCAGCACAGCTGGCAATTGTCAAGCAGATGACAGGCAGGAATCGTGCAGCTCAGCTGGCAATTGTCAAGCAGATGAGCAGACAGTAATCACGCAGCTCAGCAGGCCCTGATCACGTGACTGAGCATGCACTGATCACGTGGCTGATCATACACTGATCACGTGACTGATCATGCACTGATCACGTGACTGATCATGCACTGATCACGTGACTATCATGCACTGATCACGTGGCTGATCATACACTGATCACGTGACTGATCATGCACTGATCACGTGGCTGATCATGCACTGATACCGTGACTGAGCATGGACTGATCACATGACTATCATGTAGTGATCACGTGACTTAATGGCGCTGATCATGTGACTGATCATGCGCTGATCATGTTTGCTATCATACACTGATCATGTGCCTCTGGAGGCAATAAACAAAGAGCTGAGTAGGCACGAATCAAACAGTCAGCAGGCAATAATCATGGAACTCAGCTGTGAGGAATCATGCTGCTCAGCTGGCAATAATCAAGCAGCTGAGCAGGCAGGAATTACGCAGCACAGCTGGCAATTGTCAAGCAGATGACAGGCAGGAATCGTGCAGCTCAGCTGGCAATTGTCAAGCAGATGAGCAGACAGTAATCACGCAGCTCAGCAGGCCCTGATCACGTGACTGAGCATGCACTGTTCACGTGGCTGATCATACACTGATCACGTGACTGATCATGCACTGATCACTTGGATATCATGCACTGATCACGTGGCTGATCATACACTGTTCACGTGTCTGACCATGCACTGATCACGTGGCTGATCATACACTGATCACGTAACTGATCATGCACTGATCACGTGGCTATCATGCACTGATCACGTGGCTGAACATGCACTGTTCACGTGGCTGATCACACACCTGTCACGTGACTGATCATGCACTGATCACGTGGCACTCATGCACTGATCACGTGGCTGATCATACTCTGCTCACGTAACTGATCATGCACACATCACGTGGCTATCATGCACTGCTCACGTGGCTGATCATGCAATGATCACGTAGCTACCATATACTGGTCACGTGACTGATCATGCACTGATCACGTAAATGATCATGCACTGATCACGTGACTGATCATGTACTGATCACGTGACTGATCATGCACTGATCACGTGGCTATCATGCACTGCTCACGTGGCTGATCATGCAATGATCACGTAGCAACCATGTACTGGTCACGTGACTGATCATGCACTGATCACGTAATTGATCTGCACTGATCACGTGGCTCATCATGCACTGATCACGTGGCTGATCACACACTATCACGTGACTGATCATGCACTGATCACGTGGCTATCATGCACTGATCACGTGGCTATCATGCACTGATCACGTGGATATCATGCACTGATCACGTGGCTGATCACACACTATCACGTGACTGATCATGCACTGATCACGTGGCTATCATGCACTGATCACGTGGCTGATCATGCACTGATCACGTGGCTATCATGCACTGATCACGTGACTGATCATGCACTGATCACGTGACTGATCATGCACTGATCACGTGGCTGATCATGCACTGATCACGTGGCTATCATGCACTGATCACGTGGCTGATCATGCACTGATCACAGCTATCATGCACTGATCACGTGACTGATCATGCACTGATCACGTGGCTGATCATGCACTGATCACGTGACTGATCATGCACTGATCACGTGACTGATCATGCACTGATCACGTGGCTATCATGCACTGATCACGTGGCTGATCATGCACTGATCACGTGGCTATCATGCACTGATCACGTGACTGATCATGCACTGATCACGTGGCTGATCATGCACTGATCACGTGACTGATCATGCACTGATCACGTGACTGATCATGCACTGATCACGTGGCTATCATGCACTGATCACGTGGCTGATCATGCACTGATCACGTGGCTGATCATGCACTGATCACGTGACTGATCATGCACTGATCACGTGACTGATCATGCACTGATCACGTGGCTATCATGCACTGATCACGTGGCTGATCATGCACTGATCACGTGACTGATCATGCACTGATCACGTGACTGATCATGCACTGATCACGTGGCTATCATGCACTGATCACGTGGCTGATCATGCACTGATCACGTGACTGATCATGCACTGATCACGTGGCTGATCATGCACTGATCACGTGGCTGATCATGCACTGATCACGTGGCTGATCATGCACTGATCACGTGCTATCATGCACTGATCACGTGACTGATCATGCACTGATCATGTGACTGATCATGCGCTGATCATGTTTGCTATCATACACTGATCATGTGCCTCTGGAGGCAATAAACAAAGAGCTGAGTAGGCACGAATCAAACAGTCAGCAGGCAATAATCATGGAACTCAGCTGTGAGGAATCATGCTGCTCAGCTGGCAATAATCAAGCAGCTGAGCAGGCAGGAATTACGCAGCACAGCTGGCAATTGTCAAGCAGATGACAGGCAGGAATCATGCAGCTCAGCTGGCAATTGTCAAGCAGATGAGCAGACAGTAATCACGCAGCTCAGCAGGCCCTGATCACGTGACTGAGCATGCACTGTTCACGTGGCTGATCATACACTGATCACGTGACTGATCATGCACTGATCACTTGGATATCATGCACTGATCACGTGGCTGATCATACACTGATCACGTGTCTGACCATGCACTGATCACGTGGCTGATCATGCACTGATCACGTAACTGATCATGCACTGATCACGTGGCTGATCATGCACTGATCACGTGGCTGATCATGCACTGATCACGTGGCTATCATGCACTGATCACGTGACTGATCATGCACTGATCACGTGGCTGATCATGCACTGATCACGTGGCTGATCATGCACTGATCACGTGACTGATCATGCACTGATCACGTGACTGATCATGCACTGATCACGTGGCTGATCATGCACTGATCACGTGACTGATCATGCACTGATCACGTGGCTGATCATGCACTGATCACGTGACTGATCATGCACTGATCACGTGACTGATCATGCACTGATCACGTGGCTATCATGCACTGATCACGTGGCTGATCATGCACTGATCACGTGGCTATCATGCACTGATCACGTGGCTGATCATGCACTGATCACGGGACTGATCATGCACTGATCACGTGGCTATCATGCACTGATCACGTGACTGATCATGCACTGATCACGTGGCTGATCATGCACTGATCACGTGACTGATCATGCACTGATCACGTGGCTGATCATGCACTGATCACGTGACTGATCATGCACTGATCACGTGGCTGATCATGCACTGATCACGTGGCTGATCATGCACTGATCACGTGACTGATCATGCACTGATCACGTGACTGATCATGCACTGATCACGTGGCTATCATGCACTGATCACGTGGCTGATCATGCACTGATCACGTGACTGATCATGCACTGATCACGTGGCTATCATGCACTGATCACGTGGCTGATCATGCACTGATCACGTAGCTATCATGCACTGATCACGTGACTGATCATGCACTGATCACGTGACTGATCATGCACTGATCACGTGGCTGATCATGCACTGATCACGTGGATGATCATGCACTGATCACGTGACTGATCATGCACTGATCACGTGGCTATCATGCACTGATCACGTGGCTGATCATGCACTGATCACGTAGCTATCATGCACTGATCACGTGACTGATCATGCACTGATCACGTAATTGATCATGCACTGATCACGTGACTGATCATGCACTGATCACGTGACTGATCATGCACTGATCACGTGACTGATCATGCACTGATCACGTGGCTATCATGCACTGATCACGTGGCTGATCATGCACTGATCACGTAGCTATCATGCACTGATCACGTGACTGATCATGCACTGATCACGTGACTGATCATGCACTGATCACGTGACTGATCATGCACTGATCACGTGACTGATCATGCACTGATCACGTGGCTATCATGCACTGATCACGTGGCTGATCATGCACTGATCACGTGACTGATCATGCACTGATCACGTGGCTATCATGCACTGATCACGTTGAAATCATGCACTGATCACGTGGCTGATCATGCACTGATCACGTGACTGATCATGCACTGATCACGTGGCTGATCATGCACTGATCACGCAGCTATCATGCACTGATCACGTGACTGATCATGCACTGATCACGTGGCTGATCATGCACTGATCACGTGACTGATCATGCACTGATCACGTGGCTATCATGCACTGATCACGTGGCTGATCATGCACTGATCACACATCATGCACTGATCACGTGACTGATCATGCACTGATCACGTGACTGATCATGCACTGATCACGTGGCTGATCATGCACTGATCACGTGACTGATCATGCACTGATCACGTGGCTATCATGCACTGATCACGTGGCTGATCATGCACTGATCACGTGGCTGATCATGCACTGATCACGTGACTGATCATGCACTGATCACGTGACTGATCATGCACTGATCACGTGGCTGATCATGCACTGATCACGTGACTGATCATGCACTGATCACGTGGCTATCATGCACTGATCACGTGGCTGATCATGCACTGATCACGTGACTGATCATGCACTGATCACGTGGCTGATCATGCACTGATCACGTGGCTGATCATGCACTGATCACGTGACTGATCATGCACTGATCACGTGACTGATCATGCACTGATCACGTGGCTATCATGCACTGATCACGTGGCTATCATGCACTGATCACGTGGCTGATCACACACTATCACGTGACTGATCATGCACTGATCACGTGGCTATCATGCACTGATCACGTGGCTATCATGCACTGATCACGTGGCTGATCATGCAATGATCACGTAGCTACCATGCACTGGTCACGTGACTGATCATGCACTGATCACGTGACTGATCATGCACTGATCACGTGACTGATCATGCACTGATCACGTGACTGATCATGCACTGATCACGTGACTGATCATGCACTGATCACGTGGCTATCATGCACTGATCACGTGGCTGATCATGCACTGATCACGCAGCTACCATGCACTGATCACGTGACTGATCATGCACTGATCACATGATTGATCATGCACTGATCACGTGGCTTATCATGCACTGATCATGTGACTGATCATGCACTGATCATGTTTGGTGTCATACACTGATCATGTGCCTCTGGAGGCAATGAACAAAGAGCTGAGTAGGCACGAATCAGTCAGCAGGCTATAATCATGGAACTCAGCTCTGAGAAATCATGCTGCTCAGCTGGCAATAATCAAGTAGATGAGCAGGCAGGAATTACGCAGCACAGGTGGCAATTGTCAAGCAGATGACAGGCAGGAATCGTGCAGCTCAGCTGGCAATGGTCAAGCAGATGAGCAGACAGTAATCACGCAGCTCAGCAGGCCCTGATCACGTGACTGAGCATGCACTGATCACGTGGCTGATCATACACTGATCACGTGACTGATCATGCACTGATCACGTGACTGATCATGCACTGATCACGTGGCTATCATGCACTGATCACGTGGCTGACATGCACTGATCACGTGCTGATCATGCACTGATCACGTGGCTGATCATGCACTGATCACGTGACTGATCATGCACTGATCACGTGGCTGATCATGCACTGATCACGTGGCTATCATGCACTGCTCACGTGGCTGATCATGCATGATCACGCAGCTACCATGTACTGGTCACATGACTGATCATGCACTGATCACGTGACTGATCATGCACTGATCACGTGGCTATCATGCACTACTCACGTGGCTGATCATGCAATGATCATGTAGCTACCATGTACAGGTCACGTGAATGATCATACACCCATCAGGTGACTGATCATGCACTGATCACGTGGCTATCATGCACTGATCACGTGACTGATCATGCACTGATCACGTCTATATCATGCACTGATCACATGACTGCCCATGCACTGATCACGTGGCTGATCATACACTGATCATGTGACAGATCATGCACTGATCACGTGGCTGATCATGCACTGATACCGTGACTGAGCATGGACTGATCACATGACTATCATGTAGTGATCACGTGACTTAATGGCGCTGATCATGTGACTGATCATGCGCTGATCATGTTTGCTATCATACACTGATCATGTGCCTCTGGAGGCAATAAACAAAGAGCTGAGTAGGCACGAATCAAACAGTCAGCAGGCAATAATCATGGAACTCAGCTGTGAGGAATCATGCTGCTCAGCTGGCAATAATCAAGCAGCTGAGCAGGCAGGAATCACGCAGCACAGCTGGCAATTGTCAAGCAGATGACAGGCAGGAATCGTGCAGCTCAGCTGGCAATTGTCAAGCAGATGAGCAGACAGTAATCACGCAGCTCAGCAGGCCCTGATCACGTGACTGAGCATGCACTGTTCACGTGGCTGATCATACACTGATCACGTGACTGATCATGCACTGATCACGTGACTGATCATGCACTGATCACGTGGCTGATCATGCACTGATCACGTGGCTGATCATGCACTGATCACGTGGCTGATCATGCACTGATCACGTGACTGATCATGCACTGATCACGTGACTGATCATGCACTGATCACGTGGCTATCATGCACTGATCACGTGGCTGATCATGCACTGATCACGTAGCTATCATGCACTGATCACGTGACTGATCATACACTGATCACGTGACTGATCATGCACTGATCACGTGGCTGATCATGCACTGATCACGTGGCTGATCATGCACTGATCACGTGACTGATCATGCACTGATCACGTGCTATCATGCACTGATCACGTGGCTGATCATGCACTGATCACGTGGCTGATCATGCACTGATCACGTGACTGATCATGCACTGATCACGTGACTATCATGCACTGATCACGTGACTGAATGGCACTGAACAGTCAGCAGGCAATAATCATGGAACTCAGCTGTGAGGAATCATGCTGCTCAGCTGGCAATAATCAAGCAGCTGATCAGGCAGGAATTACGCAGCACAGCTGGCAATTGTCAAGCAGATGACAGGCAGGAATCATGCAGCTCAGCTGGCAATTGTCAAGCAGATGAGCAGACAGTAATCACGCAGCTCAGCAGGCCCTGATCACGTAACTGAGCATGCACTATTCACGTGGCTGATCATACACTGATCACGTGATGATCATGCACTGATCACGTGGCTATCATGCACTGATCACGTGGCTGATCATACACTGATCACGTGACTGATCATGCACTGATCACGTGGCTATCATGCACTGATCACGTGGCTGATCATGCACTGATCACGTGGCTGATCACACACTGTCACGTGAGATATCATGCACTGATCACGTGGCACTCATGCACTGATCACGTGGCTGATCATACACTGATCACGTGACTGATCATGCACTGATCACGTGGCTATCATGCACTGATCACGTGGCTGTCATGCAATGATCACGTAGCTACCATGCACTGATCACGTGACTGATCATGCACTGATCACGTGAATGATCATGCACTGATCACGTGACTGATCATGCACTGATCACGTGGCTATCATGCACTGATCACGTGGCTGATCATGCACTGATCACGTAGCTATCATGCACTGATCACGTGACTGATCATGCACTGATCACGTGATTGATCATGCACTGATCACGTGGCTGATCATGCACTGATCACGTGGCTGATCATGCACTGATCACGTGGCTGATCATGCACTGATCACGTGGCTATCATGCACTGATCACGTGGCTATCATGCACTGATCACGTGGCTGATCATGCACTGATCACGTACATGCACTGATCATGCACTGATCATGCACTGATCACGTGACTGATCATGCACTGATCACGTGGCTGATCATGCACTGATCACGTGGCTGATCACACACTGATCACGTGACTGATCATGCACTGATCACGTGACTGATCATGCACTGATCACGTGGCTATCATGCACTGATCACGTGGATATCATGCACTGATCACGTGGCTGATCACACACTATCACGTGACTGATCATGCACTGATCACGTGGCTATCATGCACTGATCACGTGGCTATCATGCACTGATCACGTGGCTGATCATGCACTGATCACGTAGCTACCATGCACTGGTCACGTGACTGATCATGCACTGATCACGTAATTGATCATGCACTGATCACGTGACTGATCATGCACTGATCACGGACTGATCATGCACTGATCACGTGACTGATCATGCACTGATCACGTGGCTATCATGCACTGCTCACGTGGCTGATCATGCAATGATCACGCAGCTACCATGTACTGGTCACATGACTGATCATGCACTGATCACATAATTGATCATGCACTGATCACGTGGCTTATCATGCACTGATCATGTGACTGATCATGTGCTGATCATGTTTGGTGTCATACACTGATCATGTGCCTCTGGAGGCAATGAACAAAGAGCTGAGTAGGCACGAATCAGTCAGCAGGCAATAATCATGGAACTCAGCTCTGAGAAATCATGCTGCTCAGCTGGCAATAATCAAGCAGATGAGCAGGCAGGAATCACGCAGCACAGCTGGCAATTGTCAAGCAGATGACAGGCAGGAATCATGCAGCTCAGCTGGCAATTGTCAAGCAGATGAGCAGACAGTAATCACGCAGCTCAGCAGGCCCTGATCACGTGACTGAGCATGCACTGATCACGTGGCTGATCACACACTGATCACGTGACTGATCATGCACTGATCACGTGACTGATCATGCACTGATCACGTGGCTATCATGCACTGATCACGTGGCTGATCATGCACTGATCACGTGCTTGTCATGCACTGATCACATGACTGATCATGCACTGATCACGTGACTGATCATGCACTGATCACGTGGCTATCATGCACTATCACGTGGCTGATCATGCAATGATCATGTAGCTACCATGTACTGGTCACGTGAATGATCATACACCCATCAGTGACTGATCATGCACTGATCACGTGGCTATCATGCACTGATCACGTGACTGATCATGCACTGATCACGTCTATATCATGCACTGATCACATGACTGCCCATGCACTGATCACGTGGCTGATCATACACTGATCATGTGACTGATCATGCACTGATCACGTGGCTGATCATGCACTGATACCGTGACTGAGCATGGACTGATCACATGACTATCATGTAGTGATCACGTGACTTAATGGCGCTGATCATGTGACTGATCATGCGCTGATCATGTTTGCTATCATACACTGATCATGTGCCTCTGGAGGCAATAAACAAAGAGCTGAGTAGGCATGAATCAAACAGTCAGCAGGCAATAATCATGGAACTCAGCTGTGAGGAATCATGCTGCTCAGCTGGCAATAATCAAGCAGCTGAGCAGGCAGGAATTATGCAGCACAGCTGGCAATTGTCAAGCAGATGACAGGCAGGAATCGTGCAGCTCAGCTGGCAATTGTCAAGCAGATGAGCAGACAGTAATCACGCAGCTCAGCAGGCCCTGATCACGTGACTGAGCATGCACTGTTCACGTGGCTGATCATACACTGATCACGTGATTGATCATGCACTGATCACTTGGATATCATGCACTGATCACGTGGCTGATCATACACTGTTCACGTGTCTGACCATGCACTGATCACGTGGCTGATCATGCACTGATCACGTAACTGATCATGCACTGATCACGTGGCTGATCATGCACTGATCACGTGGCTGATCATGCACTGATCACGTGACTGATCATGCACTGATCACGTGGCTGATCATGCACTGATCACGTAACTGATCATGCACTGATCACGTGGCTGATCATGCACTGATCACGTGGCTGATCATGCACTGATCACGTGACTGATCATGCACTGATCACGTGGCTGATCATGCACTGATCACGTAATTGATCATGCACTGATCACGTGACTGATCATGCACTGATCACGTGGCTGATCATGCACTGATCACGTGACTGATCATGCACTGATCACGTGACTGATCATGCACTGATCACGTGGCTATCATGCACTGATCACGTGGCTGATCATGCACTGATCACGTGACTGATCATGCACTGATCACGTGACTGATCATGCACTGATCACGTGGCTGATCATGCACTGATCACGTGGCTATCATGCACTGATCACGTGGCTGATCATGCATGATCACGCTATCATGCACTGATCACGTGACTGATCATGCACTGATCACGTGGCTGATCATGCACTGATCACGTGACTGATCATGCACTGATCACGTGACTGATCATGCACTGATCAGTGGCTATCATGCACTGATCACGTGGCTGATCATGCACTGATCACGTGACTGATCATGCACTGATCACTGGCTATCATGCACTGATCACGTGGCTGATCATGCACTGATCACGTGGCTGATCATGCACTGATCACGTGACTGATCATGCACTGATCACGTCTATATCATGCACTGATCACGTGACTGATCATGCACTGATCACGTGGATGATCATGCACTGATCATGTGACTGATCATGCACTGATCACGTGGCTATCATGCACTGATCACGTGGCTGATCATGCACTGATCACGTAGCTACCATGCACTGATCACGTGACTGATCATGCACTGATCACGTAATTGATCATGCACTGATCACGTGACTGATCATGCACTGATCACGTGACTGATCATGCACTGATCACGTGACTGATCATGCACTGATCACGTGGCTATCATGCACTGATCACGTGGCTGATCATGCAATGATCACGTAGCTACCATACTGGTCACGTGACTGATCATGCACTGATCACGTAATTGATCATGCACTGATCACGTGGCTGATCATGCACTGATCACGTGGCTGATCATGCACTGATCACGTGACTGATCATGCACTGATCACGTGACTGATCATGCACTGATCACGTGGCTATCATGCACTGATCACGTGGCTGATCATGCACTGATCACGTGCCTGATCATGCACTGATCACATGACTGATCATGCACTGATCACGTGACTGATCATGCACTGATCACGTAATTGATCATGCACTGATCACGTGGCTGATCATGCACTGATCACGTGACTGATCATGCACTGATCACGTGACTGATCATGCACTGATCACGTGGCTATCATGCACTGATCACGTGGCTGATCATGCACTGATCACGTGCCTGATCATGCACTGATCACATGACTGATCATGCACTGATCACGTGACTGATCATGCACTGATCACGTGGCTATCATGCACTACTCACGTGGCTGATCATGCAATGATCATGTAGCTACCATGTACTGGTCACGTGACTGATCATGCACCCATCACGTGACTGATCATGCACTGATCACGTGGCTGATCATGCACTGATCACGTGACTGATCATGCACTGATCACGTGACTGATCATGCACTGATCACGTGGCTATCATGCACTGATCACGTGGCTGATCATGCACTGATACGTGACTGATCATGCACTGATCACATGACTATCATGCACTGATCACGTGACTTAATGGCGCTGATCATGTGACTGATCATGCACTGATCATGTTTGCTATCATGCACTGATCATGTGCCTCTGGAGGCAATGAACAAAGAGCTGAGTAGGCACGATCAAACAGTCAGCAGGCAATGATCATGGAACTGAGCTGTGAGGAATCATGCTGCTCAGCTGGCAATAATCAAGCAGCTGAGCAGGCAGGAATTACGCAGCACAGCTGGCAATGATCAAGCAGATGACAGGCAGGAATCGTGCAGCTCAGCTGGCAATTGTCAAGCAGATGAGCAGACAGTGATCACGCAGCTCAGCAGGCACTGATCACGTGACTGAGCATGCACTGATCATGTGCCGGGAGCCGGGGAGGCATTCCACTCTGGACAAAGGTCATGAGGAAGGAGGCTCGGCATACGCAAATGCGGGATCGAGCCTCAGGAGTCCACCCGGATATTCTCGAGCATCTCCCCCAAAAAAACCAGAGTCTGCCTACTGTATTGCTTTGTGCTCTCACCTCTGATTTCACTGGGGGCTGTCCCCCACCACCATCTCGCTCTCTCTGTCAAAGAGTTAACTTACAGCTCCAATTCATAAAGTTCCTTGTCATTCTTCCCTTTAACTTCCAGCTGAGTCTCCATCTGGAGCGCGGAACCCACCACGCTTACTAATTATGCCTGGGCTGCTAAGACCCACTCGAGAAGGTGTCTAGGGTGAGGCACCTTTCGCTATTCGAGAGGGCGCCTGCGGCCTACGTAAGTGGTGCAAACTTCTTGTCTTGAAGTTTGATTGGTCTTCCGCGTAAACCAAGCTACTCAGTCTCTTTTCTCCACCGAATTTTCCTACTGAGCTCTCCTCATACTATTATTCTTGACATCTCTGATTAGCATATAAATAGTCGCCTAGGCCATCTCTCCTTCGAATACCCTGGATCAGTTGGGGCTGGTCCCCGGCAGGTGGCGACCGAACAGGGACCTCAGGAGGCAATACTCAAAGAGCTGAGCAGACACGAACCACGCAATCAGCAGGCAATAAGCATGGAGCTCAGCAGTGACGAATCATGCTGCTCAACTGGCAATAATCAAGCACGTGACCAGGCAGGAATCACGCAGCTCAGCTGGCAATTGTCAAGCAGATGAGCCGACAGGAATCACGCAGCTCAGATGGCAATTGTCATGCAGATGAGCCGGCAGGAATCACGCAGCTCAGCAGGCCCTGATCACGTGACTCTGCAGGCACTGATCACGTGGCTGATCAAGTCCAGATCACGTGACTGATCATGCACTGATCACGTGGCTATCATGCACTGATCACGTGACTGCGCATGCACTGATCACGTGGCTGATCATGCACTGATCACATGGCTCATCATGCACTGATCACGTGTTTATCAGGCAGTGATCAGTGACTGACAGGCGCTGATCAGGGACTGTGCACGCACTGATCAGGTGGCTGATCAGGAACTGACCACCTGACTGCGCATGCAGTGATCACGTGGCTGGTCGTTCACTGATCACGTGTTTATCATACGGTGATCACGTGACTGAGAGGCGCTGATCACGTGACTGTGCCGTCAGTGATCACGTGGCTGAGCAGGCACTGATATCGTGACTGAGCATGCACTGATCATGTGCCGGGAGCCGGGGAGGCATTCCACTCTGGACAAAGGTCATGAGGAAGGAGGCTCGGCATACGCAAATGCGGGATCGAGCCTCAGGAGTCCACCCGGATATTCTCGAGCATCTCCCCCCAAAAAAACCGGAGTCTGCCTACTGTATTGCTTTGTGCTCTCACCTCTGATTTCACTGGGGGCTGTCCCCCACCACCATCTCGCTCTCTCTGTCAAAGAGTTAACTTACAGCTCCAATTCATAAAGTTCCTTGTCATTCTTCCCTTTAACTTCCAGCTGAGTCTCCATCTGGAGCGCGGAACCCACCACGCTTACTAATTATGCCTGGGCTGCTAAGACCCACTCGAGAAGGTGTCTAGGGTGAGGCACCTTTCGCTATTCGAGAGGGCGCCTGCGGCCTACGTAAGTGGTGCAAACTTCTTGTCTTGAAGTTTGATTGGTCTTCCGCGTAAACCAAGCTACTCAGTCTCTTTTCTCCACCGAATTTTCCTACTGAGCTCTCCTCATACTATTATTCTTGACATCTCTGATTAGCATATAAATAGTCGCCTAGGCCATCTCTCCTTCGAATACCCTGGATCAGTTGGGGCTGGTCCCCGGCAGGTGGCGACCGAACAGGGACCTCAGGAGGCAATACTCAAAGAGCTGAGCAGACACGAACCACGCAATCAGCAGGCAATAAGCATGGAGCTCAGCAGTGACGAATCATGCTGCTCAACTGGCAATAATCAAGCACGTGACCAGGCAGGAATCACGCAGCTCAGCTGGCAATTGTCAAGCAGATGAGCCGACAGGAATCACGCAGCTCAGATGGCAATTGTCATGCAGATGAGCCGGCAGGAATCACGCAGCTCAGCAGGCCCTGATCACGTGGCTGATCATGCACTGATCACGTGACTGATCATGCACTGATCACGTGGCTATCATGCACTGATCACGTGACTGCGCATGCACTGATCACGTGGCTGATCATGCACTGATCACGTGGCTGATCATGCACTGATCACGTGATCATGCACTGATCAGTGGCTGACAGCACTGATCATGGGACATGCACTGATCACGTGGCTATCATGCACTGATCACGTGACTGACATGCACTGATCACGTGGCTGATCATGCACTGATCACGTGTTTATCAGGCACTGATCAGTGACTGACAGGCGCTGATCATGGGACTGTGCACTGATCACGTGGCTATCATGCACTGATCACGTGACTGCGCATGCACTGATCACGTGGCTGATCATCACTGATCACAGTGATCAGTGACTCAGGCGCTGATCAGGGACTGTGCACGCACTGATCAGGTGGCTGATCAGGAACTGACCACCTGACTGCGCATGCAGTGATCACGTGGCTGGTCGTTCACTGATCACGTGTTTATCATACGGTGATCACGTGACTGAGAGGCGCTGATCACGTGACTGTGCCGTCAGTGATCACGTGGCTGAGCAGGCACTGATATCGTGACTGAGCATGCACTGATCATGTGCCGGGAGCCGGGGAGGCATTCCACTCTGGACAAAGGTCATGAGGAAGGAGGCTCGGCATACGCAAATGCGGGATCGAGCCTCAGGAGTCCACCCGGATATTCTCGAGCATCTCCCCCCAAAAAAACCAGAGTCTGCCTACTGTATTGCTTTGTGCTCTCACCTCTGATTTCACTGGGGGCTGTCCCCCACCACCATCTCGCTCTCTCTGTCAAAGAGTTAACTTACAGCTCCAATTCATAAAGTTCCTTGTCATTCTTCCCTTTAACTTCCAGCTGAGTCTCCATCTGGAGCGCGGAACCCACCACGCTTACTAATTATGCCTGGGCTGCTAAGACCCACTCGAGAAGGTGTCTAGGGTGAGGCACCTTTCGCTATTCGAGAGGGCGCCTGCGGCCTACGTAAGTGGTGCAAACTTCTTGTCTTGAAGTTTGATTGGTCTTCCGCGTAAACCAAGCTACTCAGTCTCTTTTCTCCACCGAATTTTCCTACTGAGCTCTCCTCATACTATTATTCTTGACATCTCTGATTAGCATATAAATAGTCGCCTAGGCCATCTCTCCTTCGAATACCCTGGATCAGTTGGGGCTGGTCCCCGGCAGGTGGCGACCGAACAGGGACCTCAGGAGGCAATACTCAAAGAGCTGAGCAGACACGAACCACGCAATCAGCAGGCAATAAGCATGGAGCTCAGCAGTGACGAATCATGCTGCTCAACTGGCAATAATCAAGCACGTGACCAGGCAGGAATCACGCAGCTCAGCTGGCAATTGTCAAGCAGATGAGCCGACAGGAATCACGCAGCTCAGATGGCAATTGTCATGCAGATGAGCCGGCAGGAATCACGCAGCTCAGCAGGCCCTGATCACGTGACTCTGCAGGCACTGATCACGTGGCTGATCAAGTCCAGATCACGTGACTGAGCATGCACTGATCACGTGGCTATCATGCACTGATGACGTGACTGCGCATGCACTGATGACGTGGCTGATCAGGCACTGATCACATGGCTCATCATGCACTGATCACGTGTTTATCAGGCAATGATCAGTGACTGACAGGCGCTGATCATGGGACTGTGCACGCACTGATCACGTGGCTATCATGCACTGATCACGTGACTGCGCATGCACTGATGACGTGGCTGTTCGGGCACTGATCACGTGTTTATCAGGCAGTGATCAGTGACTGACAGGCGCTGATCAGGGGACTGTGCACGCACTGATCAGGTGGCTGATCAGGAACTGACCACCTGACCGCGCATGCAGTGATCACGTGGCTGGTCGTTCACTGATCACGTGTTTATCATACGGTGATCACGTGACTGAGAGGCGCTGATCACGTGACTGTGCCGTCAGTGATCACGTGGCTGAGCAGGCACTGATATCGTGACTGAGCATGCACTGATCATGTGCCGGGAGCCGGGGAGGCATTCCACTCTGGACAAAGGTCATGAGGAAGGAGGCTCGGCATACGCAAATGCGGGATCGAGCCTCAGGAGTCCACCCGGATATTCTCGAGCATCTCCCCCAAAAAACCAGAGTCTGCCTACTGTATTGCTTTGTGCTCTCACCTCTGATTTCACTGGGGGCTGTCCCCCACCACCATCTCGCTCTCTCTGTCAAAGAGTTAACTTACAGCTCCAATTCATAAAGTTCCTTGTCATTCTTCCCTTTAACTTCCAGCTGAGTCTCCATCTGGAGCGCGGAACCCACCACGCTTACTAATTATGCCTGGGCTGCTAAGACCCACTCGAGAAGGTGTCTAGGGTGAGGCACCTTTCGCTATTCGAGAGGGCGCCTGCGGCCTACGTAAGTGGTGCAAACTTCTTGTCTTGAAGTTTGATTGGTCTTCCGCGTAAACCAAGCTACTCAGTCTCTTTTCTCCACCGAATTTTCCTACTGAGCTCTCCTCATACTATTATTCTTGACATCTCTGATTAGCATATAAATAGTCGCCTAGGCCATCTCTCCTTCGAATACCCTGGATCAGTTGGGGCTGGTCCCCGGCAGGTGGCGACCGAACAGGGACCTCAGGAGGCAATACTCAAAGAGCTGAGCAGACACGAACCACGCAATCAGCAGGCAATAAGCATGGAGCTCAGCAGTGACGAATCATGCTGCTCAACTGGCAATAATCAAGCACGTGACCAGGCAGGAATCACGCAGCTCAGCTGGCAATTGTCAAGCAGATGAGCCGACAGGAATCACGCAGCTCAGCTGGCAATTGTCATGCAGATGAGCCGGCAGGAATCACGCAGCTCAGCAGGCCCTGATCACGTGACTCTGCAGGCACTGATCACGTGGCTGATCAAGTCCAGATCACGTGACTGAGCATGCACTGATCACGTGGCTATCATGCACTGATGACGTGACTGCGCATGCACTGATGACGTGGCTGATCAGGCACTGATCACATGGCTCATCATGCACTGATCACGTGTTTATCAGGCAATGATCAGTGACTGACAGGCGCTGATCATGGGACTGTGCACGCACTGATCACGTGGCTATCATGCACTGATCACGTGACTGCGCATGCACTGATGACGTGGCTGTTCGGGCACTGATCACGTGTTTATCAGGCAGTGATCAGTGACTGACAGGCGCTGATCAGGGGACTGTGCACGCACTGATCAGGTGGCTGATCAGGAACTGACCACCTGACTGCGCATGCAGTGATCACGTGGCTGGTCGTTCACTGATCACGTGTTTATCATACGGTGATCACGTGACTGAGAGGCACTGATATCGTGACTGAGCATGCACTGATCATGTGCCGGGAGCCGGGGAGGCATTCCACTCTGGACAAAGGTCATGAGGAAGGAGGCTCGGCATACGCAAATGCGGGATCGAGCCTCAGGAGTCCACCCGGATATTCTCGAGCATCTCCCCCCAAAAAACCAGAGTCTGCCTACTGTATTGCTTTGTGCTCTCACCTCTGATTTCACTGGGGGCTGTCCCCCACCACCATCTCGCTCTCTCTGTCAAAGAGTTAACTTACAGCTCCAATTCATAAAGTTCCTTGTCATTCTTCCCTTTAACTTCCAGCTGAGTCTCCATCTGGAGCGCGGAACCCACCACGCTTACTAATTATGCCTGGGCTGCTAAGACCCACTCGAGAAGGTGTCTAGGGTGAGGCACCTTTCGCTATTCGAGAGGGCGCCTGCGGCCTACGTAAGTGGTGCAAACTTCTTGTCTTGAAGTTTGATTGGTCTTCCGCGTAAACCAAGCTACTCAGTCTCTTTTCTCCACCGAATTTTCCTACTGAGCTCTCCTCATACTATTATTCTTGACATCTCTGATTAGCATATAAATAGTCGCCTAGGCCATCTCTCCTTCGAATACCCTGGATCAGTTGGGGCTGGTCCCCGGCAGGTGGCGACCGAACAGGGACCTCAGGAGGCAATACTCAAAGAGCTGAGCAGACACGAACCACGCAATCAGCAGGCAATAAGCATGGAGCTCAGCAGTGACGAATCATGCTGCTCAACTGGCAATAATCAAGCACGTGACCAGGCAGGAATCACGCAGCTCAGCTGGCAATTGTCAAGCAGATGAGCCGACAGGAATCACGCAGCTCAGATGGCAATTGTCATGCAGATGAGCCGGCAGGAATCACGCAGCTCAGCAGGCCCTGATCACGTGACTCTGCAGGCACTGATCACGTGGCTGATCAAGTCCAGATCACGTGACTGAGCATGCACTGATCACGTGGCTATCATGCACTGATGACGTGACTGCGCATGCACTGATGACGTGGCTGATCAGGCACTGATCACATGGCTCATCATGCACTGATCACGTGTTTATCAGGCAATGATCAGTGACTGACAGGCGCTGATCATGGGACTGTGCACGCACTGATCACGTGGCTATCATGCACTGATCACGTGACTGCGCATGCACTGATGACGTGGCTGTTCGGGCACTGATCACGTGTTTATCAGGCAGTGATCAGTGACTGACAGGCGCTGATCAGGGGACTGTGCACGCACTGATCAGGTGGCTGATCAGGAACTGACCACCTGACTGCGCATGCAGTGATCACGTGGCTGGTCGTTCACTGATCACGTGTTTATCATACGGTGATCACGTGACTGAGAGGCGCTGATCACGTGACTGTGCCGTCAGTGATCACGTGGCTGAGCAGGCACTGATATCGTGACTGAGCATGCACTGATCATGTGCCGGGAGCCGGGGAGGCATTCCACTCTGGACAAAGGTCATGAGGAAGGAGGCTCGGCATACGCAAATGCGGGATCGAGCCTCAGGAGTCCACCCGGATATTCTCGAGCATCTCCCCCCAAAAAACCAGAGTCTGCCTACTGTATTGCTTTGTGCTCTCACCTCTGATTTCACTGGGGGCTGTCCCCCACCACCATCTCGCTCTCTCTGTCAAAGAGTTAACTTACAGCTCCAATTCATAAAGTTCCTTGTCATTCTTCCCTTTAACTTCCAGCTGAGTCTCCATCTGGAGCGCGGAACCCACCACGCTTACTAATTATGCCTGGGCTGCTAAGACCCACTCGAGAAGGTGTCTAGGGTGAGGCACCTTTCGCTATTCGAGAGGGCGCCTGCGGCCTACGTAAGTGGTGCAAACTTCTTGTCTTGAAGTTTGATTGGTCTTCCGCGTAAACCAAGCTACTCAGTCTCTTTTCTCCACCGAATTTTCCTACTGAGCTCTCCTCATACTATTATTCTTGACATCTCTGATTAGCATATAAATAGTCGCCTAGGCCATCTCTCCTTCGAATACCCTGGATCAGTTGGGGCTGGTCCCCGGCAGGTGGCGACCGAACAGGGACCTCAGGAGGCAATACTCAAAGAGCTGAGCAGACACGAACCACGCAATCAGCAGGCAATAAGCATGGAGCTCAGCAGTGACGAATCATGCTGCTCAACTGGCAATAATCAAGCACGTGACCAGGCAGGAATCACGCAGCTCAGCTGGCAATTGTCAAGCAGATGAGCCGACAGGAATCACGCAGCTCAGATGGCAATTGTCATGCAGATGAGCCGGCAGGAATCACGCAGCTCAGCAGGCCCTGATCACGTGACTCTGCAGGCACTGATCACGTGGCTGATCAAGTCCAGATCACGTGACTGAGCATGCACTGATCACATGGCTCATCATGCACTGATCACGTGTTTATCAGGCAATGATCAGTGACTGACAGGCGCTGATCTTGGGACTGTGCACGCACTGATCACGTGGCTATCATGCACTGATCACGTGACTGCGCATGCACTGATGACGTGGCTGTTCGGGCACTGATCACCTGTTTATCAGGAAGTGATCAGTGACTGACAGGCGCTGATCAGGGATCTGTGCACGCACTGATCAGGTGGCTGATCAGGAACTGACCACCTGACTGCGCATGCAGTGATCACGTGGCTGGTCGTTCACTGATCACGTGTTTATCATACGGTGATCACGTGACTGAGAGGCTCTGATCACGTGACTGTGCCGTCAGTGATCACGTGGCTGAGCAGGCACTGATATCGTGACTGAGCATGCACTGATCATGTGCCGGGAGCCGGGGAGGCATTCCACTCTGGACAAAGGTCATGAGGAAGGAGGCTCGGCATACGCAAATGCGGGATCGAGCCTCAGGAGTCCACCCGGATATTCTCGAGCATCTCCCCCCAAAAAACCAGAGTCTGCCTACTGTATTGCTTTGTGCTCTCACCTCTGATTTCACTGGGGGCTGTCCCCCACCACCATCTCGCTCTCTCTGTCAAAGAGTTAACTTACAGCTCCAATTCATAAAGTTCCTTGTCATTCTTCCCTTTAACTTCCAGCTGAGTCTCCATCTGGAGCGCGGAACCCACCACGCTTACTAATTATGCCTGGGCTGCTAAGACCCACTCGAGAAGGTGTCTAGGGTGAGGCACCTTTCGCTATTCGAGAGGGCGCCTGCGGCCTACGTAAGTGGTGCAAACTTCTTGTCTTGAAGTTTGATTGGTCTTCCGCGTAAACCAAGCTACTCAGTCTCTTTTCTCCACCGAATTTTCCTACTGAGCTCTCCTCATACTATTATTCTTGACATCTCTGATTAGCATATAAATAGTCGCCTAGGCCATCTCTCCTTCGAATACCCTGGATCAGTTGGGGCTGGTCCCCGGCAGGTGGCGACCGAACAGGGACCTCAGGAGGCAATACTCAAAGAGCTGAGCAGACACGAACCACGCAATCAGCAGGCAATAAGCATGGAGCTCAGCAGTGACGAATCATGCTGCTCAACTGGCAATAATCAAGCACGTGACCAGGCAGGAATCACGCAGCTCAGCTGGCAATTGTCAAGCAGATGAGCCGACAGGAATCACGCAGCTCAGATGGCAATTGTCATGCAGATGAGCCGGCAGGAATCACGCAGCTCAGCAGGCCCTGATCACGTGACTCTGCAGGCACTGATCACGTGGCTGATCAAGTCCAGATCACGTGACTGAGCATGCACTGATCACGTGGCTATCATGCACTGATGACGTGACTGCGCATGCACTGATGACGTGGCTGATCAGGCACTGATCACATGGCTCATCTTGCACTGATCACGTGTTTATCAGGCAGTGATCAGTGACTGACAGGCGCTGATCAGGGGACTGTGCACGCACTGATCAGGTGGCTGATCAGGAACTGACCACCTGACTGCGCATGCAGTGATCACGTGGCTGGTCGTTCACTGATCACGTGTTTATCATACGGTGATCACGTGACTGAGAGGCGCTGATCACGTGACTGTGCCGTCAGTGATCACGTGGCTGAGCAGGCACTGATATCGTGACTGAGCATGCACTGATCATGTGCCGGGAGCCGGGGAGGCATTCCACTCTGGACAAAGGTCATGAGGAAGGAGGCTCGGCATACGCAAATGCGGGATCGAGCCTCAGGAGTCCACCCGGATATTCTCGAGCATCTCCCCCCAAAAAAACCAGAGTCTGCCTACTGTATTGCTTTGTGCTCTCACCTCTGATTTCACTGGGGGCTGTCCCCCACCACCATCTCGCTCTCTCTGTCAAAGAGTTAACTTACAGCTCCAATTCATAAAGTTCCTTGTCATTCTTCCCTTTAACTTCCAGCTGAGTCTCCATCTGGAGCGCGGAACCCACCACGCTTACTAATTATGCCTGGGCTGCTAAGACCCACTCGAGAAGGTGTCTAGGGTGAGGCACCTTTCGCTATTCGAGAGGGCGCCTGCGGCCTACGTAAGTGGTGCAAACTTCTTGTCTTGAAGTTTGATTGGTCTTCCGCGTAAACCAAGCTACTCAGTCTCTTTTCTCCACCGAATTTTCCTACTGAGCTCTCCTCATACTATTATTCTTGACATCTCTGATTAGCATATAAATAGTCGCCTAGGCCATCTCTCCTTCGAATACCCTGGATCAGTTGGGGCTGGTCCCCGGCAGGTGGCGACCGAACAGGGACCTCAGGAGGCAATACTCAAAGAGCTGAGCAGACACGAACCACGCAATCAGCAGGCAATAAGCATGGAGCTCAGCAGTGACGAATCATGCTGCTCAACTGGCAATAATCAAGCACGTGACCAGGCAGGAATCACGCAGCTCAGCTGGCAATTGTCAAGCAGATGAGCCGACAGGAATCACGCAGCTCAGATGGCAATTGTCATGCAGATGAGCCGGCAGGAATCACGCAGCTCAGCAGGCCCTGATCACGTGACTCTGCAGGCACTGATCACGTGGCTGATCAAGTCCAGATCACGTGACTGAGCATGCACTGATCACGTGGCTATCATGCACTGATGACGTGACTGCGCATGCACTGATGACGTGGCTGATCAGGCACTGATCACATGGCTCATCATGCATTGATCACGTGTTTATCAGGCAATGATCAGTGACTGACAGGCGCTGATCATGGGACTGTGCACGCACTGATCACGTGGCTATCATGCACTGATCACGTGACTGCGCATGCACTGATGACGTGGCTGTTCGGGCACTGATCACGTGTTTATCAGGCAGTGATCAGTGACTGACAGGCGCTGATCAGGGGACTGTGCACGCACTGATCAGGTGGCTATCATGCACTGATCACGTGACTGCGCATGCACTGATCACGTGGCTGATCATGCACTGATCACGTGGCTGATCATGCACTGATCACGTGTTTATCATGCATGATCAGTGACTGGCACTGATCAGGCTGATCAGACTGATCACTGACTGGCATGCTGATCACGTGGCTGTGCACTGTCAGTGATCACGTGGCTGAGAGGCACTGATATCGTGACTGAGCATGCACTGATCATGTGCCGGGAGCCGGGGAGGCATTCCACTCTGGACAAAGGTCATGAGGAAGGAGGCTCGGCATACGCAAATGCGGGATCGAGCCTCAGGAGTCCACCCGGATATTCTCGAGCATCTCCCCCAAAAAACCAGAGTCTGCCTACTGTATTGCTTTGTGCTCTCACCTCTGATTTCACTGGGGGCTGTCCCCCACCACCATCTCGCTCTCTCTGTCAAAGAGTTAACTTACAGCTCCAATTCATAAAGTTCCTTGTCATTCTTCCCTTTAACTTCCAGCTGAGTCTCCATCTGGAGCGCGGAACCCACCACGCTTACTAATTATGCCTGGGCTGCTAAGACCCACTCGAGAAGGTGTCTAGGGTGAGGCACCTTTCGCTATTCGAGAGGGCGCCTGCGGCCTACGTAAGTGGTGCAAACTTCTTGTCTTGAAGTTTGATTGGTCTTCCGCGTAAACCAAGCTACTCAGTCTCTTTTCTCCACCGAATTTTCCTACTGAGCTCTCCTCATACTATTATTCTTGACATCTCTGATTAGCATATAAATAGTCGCCTAGGCCATCTCTCCTTCGAATACCCTGGATCAGTTGGGGCTGGTCCCCGGCAGGTGGCGACCGAACAGGGACCTCAGGAGGCAATACTCAAAGAGCTGAGCAGACACGAACCACGCAATCAGCAGGCAATAAGCATGGAGCTCAGCAGTGACGAATCATGCTGCTCAACTGGCAATAATCAAGCACGTGACCAGGCAGGAATCACGCAGCTCAGCTGGCAATTGTCAAGCAGATGAGCCGACAGGAATCACGCAGCTCAGATGGCAATTGTCATGCAGATGAGCCGGCAGGAATCACGCAGCTCAGCAGGCCCTGATCACGTGACTCTGCAGGCACTGATCACGTGGCTGATCAAGTCCAGATCACGTGACTGAGCATGCACTGATCACGTGGCTATCATGCACTGATGACGTGACTGCGCATGCACTGATGACGTGGCTGATCAGGCACTGATCACATGGCTCATCATGCACTGATCACGTGTTTATCAGGCAGTGATCAGTGACTGACAGGCGCTGATCAGGGGACTGTGCACGCACTGATCAGGTGGCTGATCAGGAACTGACCACCTGACTGCGCATGCAGTGATCACGTGGCTGGTCGTTCACTGATCACGTGTTTATCATACGGTGATCACGTGACTGAGAGGCGCTGATCACGTGACTGTGCCGTCAGTGATCACGTGGCTGAGCAGGCACTGATATCGTGACTGAGCATGCACTGATCATGTGCCGGGAGCCGGGGAGGCATTCCACTCTGGACAAAGGTCATGAGGAAGGAGGCTCGGCATACGCAAATGCGGGATCGAGCCTCAGGAGTCCACCCGGATATTCTCGAGCATCTCCCCCCAAAAAAACCAGAGTCTGCCTACTGTATTGCTTTGTGCTCTCACCTCTGATTTCACTGGGGGCTGTCCCCCACCACCATCTCGCTCTCTCTGTCAAAGAGTTAACTTACAGCTCCAATTCATAAAGTTCCTTGTCATTCTTCCCTTTAACTTCCAGCTGAGTCTCCATCTGGAGCGCGGAACCCACCACGCTTACTAATTATGCCTGGGCTGCTAAGACCCACTCGAGAAGGTGTCTAGGGTGAGGCACCTTTCGCTATTCGAGAGGCGCCTGCGGCCTACGTAAGTGGTGCAAACTTCTTGTCTTGAAGTTTGATTGGTCTTCCGCGTAAACCAAGCTACTCAGTCTCTTTTCTCCACCGAATTTTCCTACTGAGCTCTCCTCATACTATTATTCTTGACATCTCTGATTAGCATATAAATAGTCGCCTAGGCCATCTCTCCTTCGAATACCCTGGATCAGTTGGGGCTGGTCCCCGGCAGGTGGCGACCGAACAGGGACCTCAGGAGGCAATACTCAAAGAGCTGAGCAGACACGAACCACGCAATCAGCAGGCAATAAGCATGGAGCTCAGCAGTGACGAATCATGCTGCTCAACTGGCAATAATCAAGCACGTGACCAGGCAGGAATCACGCAGCTCAGCTGGCAATTGTCAAGCAGATGAGCCGACAGGAATCACGCAGCTCAGATGGCAATTGTCATGCAGATGAGCCGGCAGGAATCACGCAGCTCAGCAGGCCCTGATCACGTGACTCTGCAGGCACTGATCACGTGGCTGATCAAGTCCAGATCACGTGACTGAGCATGCACTGATCACGTGGCTATCATGCACTGATGACGTGACTGCGCATGCACTGATGACGTGGCTGATCAGGCACTGATCACATGGCTCATCATGCACTGATCACGTGTTTATCAGGCAGTGATCAGTGACTGACAGGCGCTGATCAGGGGACTGTGCACGCACTGATCAGGTGGCTGATCAGGAACTGACCACCTGACTGCGCATGCAGTGATCACGTGGCTGGTCGTTCACTGATCACGTGTTTATCATACGGTGATCACGTGACTGAGAGGCGCTGATCACGTGACTGTGCCGTCAGTGATCACGTGGCTGAGCAGGCACTGATATCGTGACTGAGCATGCACTGATCATGTGCCGGGAGCCGGGGAGGCATTCCACTCTGGACAAAGGTCATGAGGAAGGAGGCTCGGCATACGCAAATGCGGGATCGAGCCTCAGGAGTCCACCCGGATATTCTCGAGCATCTCCCCCCAAAAAAACCAGAGTCTGCCTACTGTATTGCTTTGTGCTCTCACCTCTGATTTCACTGGGGGCTGTCCCCCACCACCATCTCGCTCTCTCTGTCAAAGAGTTAACTTACAGCTCCAATTCATAAAGTTCCTTGTCATTCTTCCCTTTAACTTCCAGCTGAGTCTCCATCTGGAGCGCGGAACCCACCACGCTTACTAATTATGCCTGGGCTGCTAAGACCCACTCGAGAAGGTGTCTAGGGTGAGGCACCTTTCGCTATTCGAGAGGGCGCCTGCGGCCTACGTAAGTGGTGCAAACTTCTTGTCTTGAAGTTGGATTGGTCTTCCGCGTACACCAAGCTACTCAGTCTCTTTTCTCCACCGAATTTTCCTACTGAGCTCTCCTCATACTATTATTCTTGACATCTCTGATTAGCATATAAATAGTCGCCTAGGCCATCTCTCCTTCGAATACCCTGGATCAGTTGGGGCTGGTCCCCGGCAGGTGGCGACCGAACAGGGACCTCAGGAGGCAATACTCAAAGAGCTGAGCAGACACGAACCACGCAATCAGCAGGCAATAAGCATGGAGCTCAGCAGTGACGAATCATGCTGCTCAACTGGCAATAATCAAGCACGTGACCAGGCAGGAATCACGCAGCTCAGCTGGCAATTGTCAAGCAGATGAGCCGACAGGAATCACGCAGCTCAGATGGCAATTGTCATGCAGATGAGCCGGCAGGAATCACGCAGCTCAGCAGGCCCTGATCACGTGACTCTGCAGGCACTGATCACGTGGCTGATCAAGTCCAGATCACGTGACTGAGCATGCACTGATCCCGTGGCTATCATGCACTGATGACGTGACTGCGCATGCACTGATGACGTGGCTGATCAGGCACTGATCACATGGCTCATCATGCACTGATCACGTGTTTATCAGGCAATGATCAGTGACTGACAGGCGCTGATCATGGGACTGTGCACGCACTGATCACGTGGCTATCATGCACTGATCACGTGACTGCGCATGCACTGATGACGTGGCTGTTCGGGCACTGATCACGTGTTTATCAGGCAGTGATCAGTGACTGACAGGCGCTGATCAGGGGACTGTGCACGCACTGATCAGGTGGCTGATCATGCACTGATCACGTGACTGATCATGCACTGATCACGTGGCTGATCATGCACTGATCACGTGGCTGATCATGCACTGATCACGTGTTTATCATCATGATCAGTGATCACGTGATCATGCACTGATCGCTGATCACTGACTGACTGGCATGCAGTGATCACGTGGCTGTGCACTGATCACGTGATCACGTGATCACGTGACTGAGGCACTGATATCGTGACTGAGCATGCACTGATCATGTGCCGGGAGCCGGGGAGGCATTCCACTCTGGACAAAGGTCATGAGGAAGGAGGCTCGGCATACGCAAATGCGGGATCGAGCCTCAGGAGTCCACCCGGATATTCTCGAGCATCTCCCCCCAAAAAACCAGAGTCTGCCTACTGTATTGCTTTGTGCTCTCACCTCTGATTTCACTGGGGGCTGTCCCCCACCACCATCTCGCTCTCTCTGTCAAAGAGTTAACTTACAGCTCCAATTCATAAAGTTCCTTGTCATTCTTCCCTTTAACTTCCAGCTGAGTCTCCATCTGGAGCGCGGAACCCACCACGCTTACTAATTATGCCTGGGCTGCTAAGACCCACTCGAGAAGGTGTCTAGGGTGAGGCACCTTTCGCTATTCGAGAGGGCGCCTGCGGCCTACGTAAGTGGTGCAAACTTCTTGTCTTGAAGTTTGATTGGTCTTCCGCGTAAACCAAGCTACTCAGTCTCTTTTCTCCACCGAATTTTCCTACTGAGCTCTCCTCATACTATTATTCTTGACATCTCTGATTAGCATATAAATAGTCGCCTAGGCCATCTCTCCTTCGAATACCCTGGATCAGTTGGGGCTGGTCCCCGGCAGGTGGCGACCGAACAGGGACCTCAGGAGGCAATACTCAAAGAGCTGAGCAGACACGAACCACGCAATCAGCAGGCAATAAGCATGGAGCTCAGCAGTGACGAATCATGCTGCTCAACTGGCAATAATCAAGCACGTGACCAGGCAGGAATCACGCAGCTCAGCTGGCAATTGTCAAGCAGATGAGCCGACAGGAATCACGCAGCTCAGATGGCAATTGTCATGCAGATGAGCCGGCAGGAATCACGCAGCTCAGCAGGCCCTGATCACGTGACTCTGCAGGCACTGATCACGTGGCTGATCAAGTCCAGATCACGTGACTGAGCATGCACTGATCACGTGGCTATCATGCACTGATGACGTGACTGCGCATGCACTGATGACGTGGCTGATCAGGCACTGATCACATGGCTCATCATGCACTGATCACGTGTTTATCAGGCAATGATCAGTGACTGACAGGCGCTGATCATGGGACTGTGCACGCACTGATCACGTGGCTATCATGCACTGATCACGTGACTGCGCATGCACTGATGACGTGGCTGTTCGGGCACTGATCACGTGTTTATCAGGCAGTGATCAGTGACTGACAGGCGCTGATCAGGGGACTGTGCACGCACTGATCAGGTGGCTGATCAGGAACTGACCACCTGACTGCGCATGCAGTGATCACGTGGCTGGTCGTTCACTGATCACGTGTTTATCATACGGTGATCACGTGACTGAGAGGCGCTGATCACGTGACTGTGCCGTCAGTGATCACGTGGCTGAGCAGGCACTGATATCGTGACTGAGCATGCACTGATCATGTGCCGGGAGCCGGGGAGGCATTCCACTCTGGACAAAGGTCATGAGGAAGGAGGCTCGGCATACGCAAATGCGGGATCGAGCCTCAGGAGTCCACCCGGATATTCTCGAGCATCTCCCCCCAAAAAACCAGAGTCTGCCTACTGTATTGCTTTGTGCTCTCACCTCTGATTTCACTGGGGGCTGTCCCCCACCACCATCTCGCTCTCTCTGTCAAAGAGTTAACTTACAGCTCCAATTCATAAAGTTCCTTGTCATTCTTCCCTTTAACTTCCAGCTGAGTCTCCATCTGGAGCGCGGAACCCACCACGCTTACTAATTATGCCTGGGCTGCTAAGACCCACTCGAGAAGGTGTCTAGGGTGAGGCACCTTTCGCTATTCGAGAGGGCGCCTGCGGCCTACGTAAGTGGTGCAAACTTCTTGTCTTGAAGTTTGATTGGTCTTCCGCGTAAACCAAGCTACTCAGTCTCTTTTCTCCACCGAATTTTCCTACTGAGCTCTCCTCATACTATTATTCTTGACATCTCTGATTAGCATATAAATAGTCGCCTAGGCCATCTCTCCTTCGAATACCCTGGATCAGTTGGGGCTGGTCCCCGGCAGGTGGCGACCGAACAGGGACCTCAGGAGGCAATACTCAAAGAGCTGAGCAGACACGAACCACGCAATCAGCAGGCAATAAGCATGGAGCTCAGCAGTGACGAATCATGCTGCTCAACTGGCAATAATCAAGCACGTGACCAGGCAGGAATCACGCAGCTCAGCTGGCAATTGTCAAGCAGATGAGCCGACAGGAATCACGCAGCTCAGATGGCAATTGTCATGCAGATGAGCCGGCAGGAATCACGCAGCTCAGCAGGCCCTGATCACGTGACTCTGCAGGCACTGATCACGTGGCTGATCAAGTCCAGATCACGTGACTGAGCATGCACTGATCACGTGGCTATCATGCACTGATGACGTGACTGCGCATGCACTGATGACGTGGCTGATCAGGCACTGATCACATGGCTCATCATGCACTGATCACGTGTTTATCAGGCAATGATCAGTGACTGACAGGCGCTGATCATGGGACTGTGCACGCACTGATCACGTGGCTATCATGCACTGATCACGTGACTGCGCATGCACTGATGACGTGGCTGTTCGGGCACTGATCACGTGTTTATCAGGCAGTGATCAGTGACTGACAGGCGCTGATCAGGGGACTGTGCACGCACTGATCAGGTGGCTGATCAGGAACTGACCACCTGACTGCGCATGCAGTGATCACGTGGCTGGTCGTTCACTGATCACGTGTTTATCATACGGTGATCACGTGACTGAGAGGCGCTGATCACGTGACTGTGCCGTCAGTGATCACGTGGCTGAGCAGGCACTGATATCGTGACTGAGCATGCACTGATCATGTGCCGGGAGCCGGGGAGGCATTCCACTCTGGACAAAGGTCATGAGGAAGGAGGCTCGGCATACGCAAATGCGGGATCGAGCCTCAGGAGTCCACCCGGATATTCTCGAGCATCTCCCCCCAAAAAACCAGAGTCTGCCTACTGTATTGCTTTGTGCTCTCACCTCTGATTTCACTGGGGGCTGTCCCCCACCACCATCTCGCTCTCTCTGTCAAAGAGTTAACTTACAGCTCCAATTCATAAAGTTCCTTGTCATTCTTCCCTTTAACTTCCAGCTGAGTCTCCATCTGGAGCGCGGAACCCACCACGCTTACTAATTATGCCTGGGCTGCTAAGACCCACTCGAGAAGGTGTCTAGGGTGAGGCACCTTTCGCTATTCGAGAGGGCGCCTGCGGCCTACGTAAGTGGTGCAAACTTCTTGTCTTGAAGTTTGATTGGTCTTCCGCGTAAACCAAGCTACTCAGTCTCTTTTCTCCACCGAATTTTCCTACTGAGCTCTCCTCATACTATTATTCTTGACATCTCTGATTAGCATATAAATAGTCGCCTAGGCCATCTCTCCTTCGAATACCCTGGATCAGTTGGGGCTGGTCCCCGGCAGGTGGCGACCGAACAGGGACCTCAGGAGGCAATACTCAAAGAGCTGAGCAGACACGAACCACGCAATCAGCAGGCAATAAGCATGGAGCTCAGCAGTGACGAATCATGCTGCTCAACTGGCAATAATCAAGCACGTGACCAGGCAGGAATCACGCAGCTCAGCTGGCAATTGTCAAGCAGATGAGCCGACAGGAATCACGCAGCTCAGATGGCAATTGTCATGCAGATGAGCCGGCAGGAATCACGCAGCTCAGCAGGCCCTGATCACGTGACTCTGCAGGCACTGATCACGTGGCTGATCAAGTCCAGATCACGTGACTGAGCATGCACTGATCACGTGGCTATCATGCACTGATGACGTGACTGCGCATGCACTGATGACGTGGCTGATCAGGCACTGATCACATGGCTCATCATGCACTGATCACGTGTTTATCAGGCAATGATCAGTGACTGACAGGCGCTGATCATGGGACTGTGCACGCACTGATCACGTGGCTATCATGCACTGATCACGTGACTGCGCATGCACTGATGACGTGGCTGTTCGGGCACTGATCACGTGTTTATCAGGCAGTGATCAGTGACTGACAGGCGCTGATCAGGGGACTGTGCACGCACTGATCAGGTGGCTGATCAGGAACTGACCACCTGACTGCGCATGCAGTGATCACGTGGCTGGTCGTTCACTGATCACGTGTTTATCATACGGTGATCACGTGACTGAGAGGCGCTGATATCGTGACTGAGCATGCACTGATCATGTGCCGGGAGCCGGGGAGGCATTCCACTCTGGACAAAGGTCATGAGGAAGGAGGCTCGGCATACGCAAATGCGGGATCGAGCCTCAGGAGTCCACCCGGATATTCTCGAGCATCTCCCCCCAAAAAACCAGAGTCTGCCTACTGTATTGCTTTGTGCTCTCACCTCTGATTTCACTGGGGGCTGTCCCCCACCACCATCTCGCTCTCTCTGTCAAAGAGTTAACTTACAGCTCCAATTCATAAAGTTCCTTGTCATTCTTCCCTTTAACTTCCAGCTGAGTCTCCATCTGGAGCGCGGAACCCACCACGCTTACTAATTATGCCTGGGCTGCTAAGACCCACTCGAGAAGGTGTCTAGGGTGAGGCACCTTTCGCTATTCGAGAGGGCGCCTGCGGCCTACGTAAGTGGTGCAAACTTCTTGTCTTGAAGTTTGATTGGTCTTCCGCGTAAACCAAGCTACTCAGTCTCTTTTCTCCACCGAATTTTCCTACTGAGCTCTCCTCATACTATTATTCTTGACATCTCTGATTAGCATATAAATAGTCGCCTAGGCCATCTCTCCTTCGAATACCCTGGATCAGTTGGGGCTGGTCCCCGGCAGGTGGCGACCGAACAGGGACCTCAGGAGGCAATACTCAAAGAGCTGAGCAGACACGAACCACGCAATCAGCAGGCAATAAGCATGGAGCTCAGCAGTGACGAATCATGCTGCTCAACTGGCAATAATCAAGCACGTGACCAGGCAGGAATCACGCAGCTCAGCTGGCAATTGTCAAGCAGATGAGCCGACAGGAATCACGCAGCTCAGATGGCAATTGTCATGCAGATGAGCCGGCAGGAATCACGCAGCTCAGCAGGCCCTGATCACGTGACTCTGCAGGCACTGATCACGTGGCTGATCAAGTCCAGATCACGTGACTGAGCATGCACTGATCACGTGGCTATCATGCACTGATGACGTGACTGCGCATGCACTGATGACGTGGCTGATCAGGCACTGATCACATGGCTCATCATGCACTGATCACGTGTTTATCAGGCAATGATCAGTGACTGACAGGCGCTGATCATGGGACTGTGCACGCACTGATCACGTGGCTATCATGCACTGATCACGTGACTGCGCATGCACTGATGACGTGGCTGTTCGGGCACTGATCACGTGTTTATCAGGCAGTGATCAGTGACTGACAGGCGCTGATCAGGGGACTGTGCACGCACTGATCAGGTGGCTGATCAGGAACTGACCACCTGACTGCGCATGCAGTGATCACGTGGCTGGTCGTTCACTGATCACGTGTTTATCATACGGTGATCACGTGACTGAGAGGCGCTGATATCGTGACTGAGCATGCACTGATCATGTGCCGGGAGCCGGGGAGGCATTCCACTCTGGACAAAGGTCATGAGGAAGGAGGCTCGGCATACGCAAATGCGGGATCGAGCCTCAGGAGTCCACCCGGATATTCTCGAGCATCTCCCCCCAAAAAAACCAGAGTCTGCCTACTGTATTGCTTTGTGCTCTCACCTCTGATTTCACTGGGGGCTGTCCCCCACCACCATCTCGCTCTCTCTGTCAAAGAGTTAACTTACAGCTCCAATTCATAAAGTTCCTTGTCATTCTTCCCTTTAACTTCCAGCTGAGTCTCCATCTGGAGCGCGGAACCCACCACGCTTACTAATTATGCCTGGGCTGCTAAGACCCACTCGAGAAGGTGTCTAGGGTGAGGCACCTTTCGCTATTCGAGAGGGCGCCTGCGGCCTACGTAAGTGGTGCAAACTTCTTGTCTTGAAGTTTGATTGGTCTTCCGCGTAAACCAAGCTACTCAGTCTCTTTTCTCCACCGAATTTTCCTACTGAGCTCTCCTCATACTATTATTCTTGACATCTCTGATTAGCATATAAATAGTCGCCTAGGCCATCTCTCCTTCGAATACCCTGGATCAGTTGGGGCTGGTCCCCGGCAGGTGGCGACCGAACAGGGACCTCAGGAGGCAATACTCAAAGAGCTGAGCAGACACGAACCACGCAATCAGCAGGCAATAAGCATGGAGCTCAGCAGTGACGAATCATGCTGCTCAACTGGCAATAATCAAGCACGTGACCAGGCAGGAATCACGCAGCTCAGCAGGCCCTGATCACGTGACTCTGCAGGCACTGATCACGTGGCTGATCAAGTCCAGATCACGTGACTGAGCATGCACTGATCACGTGGCTATCATGCACTGATGACGTGACTGCGCATGCACTGATGACGTGGCTGATCAGGCACTGATCACATGGCTCATCATGCACTGATCACGTGTTTATCAGGCAATGATCAGTGACTGACAGGCGCTGATCATGGGACTGTGCACGCACTGATCACGTGGCTATCATGCACTGATCACGTGACTGCGCATGCACTGATGACGTGGCTGTTCGGGCACTGATCACGTGTTTATCAGGCAGTGATCAGTGACTGACAGGCGCTGATCAGGGGACTGTGCACGCACTGATCAGGTGGCTGATCAGGAACTGACCACCTGACTGCGCATGCAGTGATCACGTGGCTGGTCGTTCACTGATCACGTGTTTATCATACGGTGATCACGTGACTGAGAGGCGCTGATCACGTGACTGTGCCGTCAGTGATCACGTGGCTGAGCAGGCACTGATATCGTGACTGAGCATGCACTGATCATGTGCCGGGAGCCGGGGAGGCATTCCACTCTGGACAAAGGTCATGAGGAAGGAGGCTCGGCATACGCAAATGCGGGATCGAGCCTCAGGAGTCCACCCGGATATTCTCGAGCATCTCCCCCCAAAAAACCAGAGTCTGCCTACTGTATTGCTTTGTGCTCTCACCTCTGATTTCACTGGGGGCTGTCCCCCACCACCATCTCGCTCTCTCTGTCAAAGAGTTAACTTACAGCTCCAATTCATAAAGTTCCTTGTCATTCTTCCCTTTAACTTCCAGCTGAGTCTCCATCTGGAGCGCGGAACCCACCACGCTTACTAATTATGCCTGGGCTGCTAAGACCCACTCGAGAAGGTGTCTAGGGTGAGGCACCTTTCGCTATTCGAGAGGGCGCCTGCGGCCTACGTAAGTGGTGCAAACTTCTTGTCTTGAAGTTTGATTGGTCTTCCGCGTAAACCAAGCTACTCAGTCTCTTTTCTCCACCGAATTTTCCTACTGAGCTCTCCTCATACTATTATTCTTGACATCTCTGATTAGCATATAAATAGTCGCCTAGGCCATCTCTCCTTCGAATACCCTGGATCAGTTGGGGCTGGTCCCCGGCAGGTGGCGACCGAACAGGGACCTCAGGAGGCAATACTCAAAGAGCTGAGCAGACACGAACCACGCAATCAGCAGGCAATAAGCATGGAGCTCAGCAGTGACGAATCATGCTGCTCAACTGGCAATAATCAAGCACGTGACCAGGCAGGAATCACGCAGCTCAGCTGGCAATTGTCAAGCAGATGAGCCGACAGGAATCACGCAGCTCAGATGGCAATTGTCATGCAGATGAGCCGGCAGGAATCACGCAGCTCAGCAGGCCCTGATCACGTGACTCTGCAGGCACTGATCACGTGGCTGATCAAGTCCAGATCACGTGACTGAGCATGCACTGATCACGTGGCTATCATGCACTGATGACGTGACTGCGCATGCACTGATGACGTGGCTGATCAGGCACTGATCACATGGCTCATCATGCACTGATCACGTGTTTATCAGGCAATGATCAGTGACTGACAGGCGCTGATCATGGGACTGTGCACGCACTGATCACGTGGCTATCATGCACTGATCACGTGACTGCGCATGCACTGATGACGTGGCTGTTCGGGCACTGATCACGTGTTTATCAGGCAGTGATCAGTGACTGACAGGCGCTGATCAGGGGACTGTGCACGCACTGATCAGGTGGCTGATCAGGAACTGACCACCTGACTGCGCATGCAGTGATCACGTGGCTGGTCGTTCACTGATCACGTGTTTATCATACGGTGATCACGTGACTGAGAGGCACTGATATCGTGACTGAGCATGCACTGATCATGTGCCGGGAGCCGGGGAGGCATTCCACTCTGGACAAAGGTCATGAGGAAGGAGGCTCGGCATACGCAAATGCGGGATCGAGCCTCAGGAGTCCACCCGGATATTCTCGAGCATCTCCCCCCAAAAAACCAGAGTCTGCCTACTGTATTGCTTTGTGCTCTCACCTCTGATTTCACTGGGGGCTGTCCCCCACCACCATCTCGCTCTCTCTGTCAAAGAGTTAACTTACAGCTCCAATTCATAAAGTTCCTTGTCATTCTTCCCTTTAACTTCCAGCTGAGTCTCCATCTGGAGCGCGGAACCCACCACGCTTACTAATTATGCCTGGGCTGCTAAGACCCACTCGAGAAGGTGTCTAGGGTGAGGCACCTTTCGCTATTCGAGAGGGCGCCTGCGGCCTACGTAAGTGGTGCAAACTTCTTGTCTTGAAGTTTGATTGGTCTTCCGCGTAAACCAAGCTACTCAGTCTCTTTTCTCCACCGAATTTTCCTACTGAGCTCTCCTCATACTATTATTCTTGACATCTCTGATTAGCATATAAATAGTCGCCTAGGCCATCTCTCCTTCGAATACCCTGGATCAGTTGGGGCTGGTCCCCGGCAGGTGGCGACCGAACAGGGACCTCAGGAGGCAATACTCAAAGAGCTGAGCAGACACGAACCACGCAATCAGCAGGCAATAAGCATGGAGCTCAGCAGTGACGAATCATGCTGCTCAACTGGCAATAATCAAGCACGTGACCAGGCAGGAATCACGCAGCTCAGCTGGCAATTGTCAAGCAGATGAGCCGACAGGAATCACGCAGCTCAGATGGCAATTGTCATGCAGATGAGCCGGCAGGAATCACGCAGCTCAGCAGGCCCTGATCACGTGACTCTGCAGGCACTGATCACGTGGCTGATCAAGTCCAGATCACGTGACTGAGCATGCACTGATCACGTGGCTATCATGCACTGATGACGTGACTGCGCATGCACTGATGACGTGGCTGATCAGGCACTGATCACATGGCTCATCATGCACTGATCACGTGTTTATCAGGCAATGATCAGTGACTGACAGGCGCTGATCATGGGACTGTGCACGCACTGATCACGTGGCTATCATGCACTGATCACGTGACTGCGCATGCACTGATGACGTGGCTGTTCGGGCACTGATCACGTGTTTATCAGGCAGTGATCAGTGACTGACAGGCGCTGATCAGGGGACTGTGCACGCACTGATCAGGTGGCTGATCAGGAACTGACCACCTGACTGCGCATGCAGTGATCACGTGGCTGGTCGTTCACTGATCACGTGTTTATCATACGGTGATCACGTGACTGAGAGGCACTGATATCGTGACTGAGCATGCACTGATCATGTGCCGGGAGCCGGGGAGGCATTCCACTCTGGACAAAGGTCATGAGGAAGGAGGCTCGGCATACGCAAATGCGGGATCGAGCCTCAGGAGTCCACCCGGATATTCTCGAGCATCTCCCCCCAAAAAAACCAGAGTCTGCCTACTGTATTGCTTTGTGCTCTCACCTCTGATTTCACTGGGGGCTGTCCCGCACCACCATCTCGCTCTCTCTGTCAAAGAGTTAACTTACAGCTCCAATTCATAAAGTTCCTTGTCATTCTTCCCTTTAACTTCCAGCTGAGTCTCCATCTGGAGCGCGGAACCCACCACGCTTACTAATTATGCCTGGGCTGCTAAGACCCACTCGAGAAGGTGTCTAGGGTGAGGCACCTTTCGCTATTCGAGAGGGCGCCTGCGGCCTACGTAAGTGGTGCAAACTTCTTGTCTTGAAGTTTGATTGGTCTTCCGCGTAAACCAAGCTACTCAGTCTCTTTTCTCCACCGAATTTTCCTACTGAGCTCTCCTCATACTATTATTCTTGACATCTCTGATTAGCATATAAATAGTCGCCTAGGCCATCTCTCCTTCGAATACCCTGGATCAGTTGGGGCTGGTCCCCGGCAGGTGGCGACCGAACAGGGACCTCAGGAGGCAATACTCAAAGAGCTGAGCAGACACGAACCACGCAATCAGCAGGCAATAAGCATGGAGCTCAGCAGTGACGAATCATGCTGCTAAACTTGCAATAATCAAGCACGTGACCAGGCAGGAATCACGCAGCTCAGCAGGCCCTGATCACGTGACTCTGCAGGCACTGATCACGTGGCTGATCAAGTCCAGATCACGTGACTGAGCATGCACTGATCACGTGGCTATCATGCACTGATGACGTGACTGCGCATGCACTGATGACGTGGCTGATCAGGCACTGATCACATGGCTCATCATGCACTGATCACGTGTTTATCAGGCAATGATCAGTGACTGACAGGCGCTGATCATGGGACTGTGCACGCACTGATCACGTGGCTATCATGCACTGATCACGTGACTGCGCATGCACTGATGACGTGGCTGTTCGGGCACTGATCACGTGTTTATCAGGCAGTGATCAGTGACTGACAGGCGCTGATCAGGGGACTGTGCACGCACTGATCAGGTGGCTGATCAGGAACTGACCACCTGACTGCGCATGCAGTGATCACGTGGCTGGTCGTTCACTGATCACGTGTTTATCATACGGTGATCACGTGACTGAGAGGCGCTGATCACGTGACTGTGCCGTCAGTGATCACGTGGCTGAGCAGGCACTGATATCGTGACTGAGCATGCACTGATCATGTGCCGGGAGCCGGGGAGGCATTCCACTCTGGACAAAGGTCATGAGGAAGGAGGCTCGGCATACGCAAATGCGGGATCGAGCCTCAGGAGTCCACCCGGATATTCTCGAGCATCTCCCCCCAAAAAACCGGAGTCTGCCTACTGTATTGCTTTGTGCTCTCACCTCTGATTTCACTGGGGGCTGTCCCCCACCACCATCTCGCTCTCTCTGTCAAAGAGTTAACTTACAGCTCCAATTCATAAAGTTCCTTGTCATTCTTCCCTTTAACTTCCAGCTGAGTCTCCATCTGGAGCGCGGAACCCACCACGCTTACTAATTATGCCTGGGCTGCTAAGACCCACTCGAGAAGGTGTCTAGGGTGAGGCACCTTTCGCTATTCGAGAGGGCGCCTGCGGCCTACGTAAGTGGTGCAAACTTCTTGTCTTGAAGTTTGATTGGTCTTCCGCGTAAACCAAGCTACTCAGTCTCTTTTCTCCACCGAATTTTCCTACTGAGCTCTCCTCATACTATTATTCTTGACATCTCTGATTAGCATATAAATAGTCGCCTAGGCCATCTCTCCTTCGAATACCCTGGATCAGTTGGGGCTGGTCCCCGGCAGGTGGCGACCGAACAGGGACCTCAGGAGGCAATACTCAAAGAGCTGAGCAGACACGAACCACGCAATCAGCAGGCAATAAGCATGGAGCTCAGCAGTGACGAATCATGCTGCTCAACTGGCAATAATCAAGCACGTGACCAGGCAGGAATCACGCAGCTCAGCTGGCAATTGTCAAGCAGATGAGCCGACAGGAATCACGCAGCTCAGCTGGCAATTGTCATGCAGATGAGCCGGCAGGAATCACGCAGCTCAGCAGGCCCTGATCACGTGACTCTGCAGGCACTGATCACGTGGCTGATCAAGTCCAGATCACGTGACTGAGCATGCACTGATCACGTGGCTATCATGCACTGATGACGTGACTGCGCATGCACTGATGACGTGGCTGATCAGGCACTGATCACATGGCTCATCATGCACTGATCACGTGTTTATCAGGCAATGATCAGTGACTGACAGGCGCTGATCATGGGACTGTGCACGCACTGATCACGTGGCTATCATGCACTGATCACGTGACTGCGCATGCACTGATGACGTGGCTGTGCACTGATCACGGGCACTGATCACGTGTTTATCAGGCAGTGATCAGTGACTGACAGGCGCTGATCAGGGGACTGTGCACGCACTGATCAGGTGGCTGATCAGGAACTGACCACCTGACTGCGCATGCAGTGATCACGTGGCTGGTCGTTCACTGATCACGTGTTTATCATACGGTGATCACGTGACTGAGAGGCGCACTGATATCGTGACTGAGCATGCACTGATCATGTGCCGGGAGCCGGGGAGGCATTCCACTCTGGACAAAGGTCATGAGGAAGGAGGCTCGGCATACGCAAATGCGGGATCGAGCCTCAGGAGTCCACCCGGATATTCTCGAGCATCTCCCCCAAAAAAACCGGAGTCTGCCTACTGTATTGCTTTGTGCTCTCACCTCTGATTTCACTGGGGGCTGTCCCCCACCACCATCTCGCTCTCTCTGTCAAAGAGTTAACTTACAGCTCCAATTCATAAAGTTCCTTGTCATTCTTCCCTTTAACTTCCAGCTGAGTCTCCATCTGGAGCGCGGAACCCACCACGCTTACTAATTATGCCTGGGCTGCTAAGACCCACTCGAGAAGGTGTCTAGGGTGAGGCACCTTTCGCTATTCGAGAGGCGCCTGCGGCCTACGTAAGTGGTGCAAACTTCTTGTCTTGAAGTTTGATTGGTCTTCCGCGTAAACCAAGCTACTCAGTCTCTTTTCTCCACCGAATTTTCCTACTGAGCTCTCCTCATACTATTATTCTTGACATCTCTGATTAGCATATAAATAGTCGCCTAGGCCATCTCTCCTTCGAATACCCTGGATCAGTTGGGGCTGGTCCCCGGCAGGTGGCGACCGAACAGGGACCTCAGGAGGCAATACTCAAAGAGCTGAGCAGACACGAACCACGCAATCAGCAGGCAATAAGCATGGAGCTCAGCAGTGACGAATCATGCTGCTCAACTGGCAATAATCAAGCACGTGACCAGGCAGGAATCACGCAGCTCAGCAGGCCCTGTTCACGTGACTCTGCAGGCACTGATCACGTGGCTGATCAAGTCCAGATCACGTGACTGAGCATGCACTGATCACGTGGCTATCATGCACTGATGACGTGACTGCGCATGCACTGATGACGTGGCTGATCGGGCACTGATCACATGGCTCATCATGCACTGATCACGTGTTTATCAGGCAATGATCAGTGACTGACAGGCGCTGATCATGGGACTGTGCACGCACTGATCACGTGGCTATCATGCACTGATCACGTGACTGCGCATGCACTGATGACGTGGCTGTTCGGGCACTGATCACGTGTTTATCAGGCAGTGATCAGTGACTGACAGGCGCTGATCAGGGGACTGTGCACGCACTGATCAGGTGGCTGATCAGGAACTGACCACCTGACCGCGCATGCAGTGATCACGTGGCTGGTCGTTCACTGATCACGTGTTTATCATACGGTGATCACGTGACTGAGAGGCGCTGATCACGTGACTGTGCCGTCAGTGATCACGTGGCTGAGCAGGCACTGATATCGTGACTGAGCATGCACTGATCATGTGCCGGGAGCCGGGGAGGCATTCCACTCTGGACAAAGGTCATGAGGAAGGAGGCTCGGCATACGCAAATGCGGGATCGAGCCTCAGGAGTCCACCCGGATATTCTCGAGCATCTCCCCCAAAAAAACCAGAGTCTGCCTACTGTATTGCTTTGTGCTCTCACCTCTGATTTCACTGGGGGCTGTCCCCCACCACCATCTCGCTCTCTCTGTCAAAGAGTTAACTTACAGCTCCAATTCATAAAGTTCCTTGTCATTCTTCCCTTTAACTTCCAGCTGAGTCTCCATCTGGAGCGCGGAACCCACCACGCTTACTAATTATGCCTGGGCTGCTAAGACCCACTCGAGAAGGTGTCTAGGGTGAGGCACCTTTCGCTATTCGAGAGGGCGCCTGCGGCCTACGTAAGTGGTGCAAACTTCTTGTCCTGAAGTTTGATTGGTCTTCCGCGTAAACCAAGCTACTCAGTCTCTTTTCTCCACCGAATTTTCCTACTGAGCTCTCCTCATACTATTATTCTTGACATCTCTGATTAGCATATAAATAGTCGCCTAGGCCATCTCTCCTTCGAATACCCTGGATCAGTTGGGGCTGGTCCCCGGCAGGTGGCGACCGAACAGGGACCTCAGGAGGAAATACTCAAAGAGCTGAGCAGACACGAACCACGCAATCAGCAGGCAATAAGCATGGAGCTCAGCAGTGACGAATCATGCTGCTCAACTGGCAATAATCAAGCACGTGACCAGGCAGGAATCACGCAGCTCAGCTGGCAATTGTCAAGCAGATGAGCCGACAGGAATCACGCAGCTCAGCTGGCAATTGTCATGCAGATGAGCCGGCAGGAATCAGGAAGCTCAGCAGGCCCTGATCACGTGACTCTGCAGGCACTGATCACGTGGCTGATCAAGTCCAGATCACGTGACTGAGCATGCACTGATCACGTGGCTATCATGCACTGATGACGTGACTGCGCATGCACTGATGACGTGGCTGATCGGGCACTGATCACATGGCTCATCATGCACTGATCACGTGTTTATCAGGCAATGATCACTGACTGACAGGCGCTGATCATGGGACTGTGCACGCACTGATCACGTGGCTATCATGCACTGATCACGTGACTGCGCATGCACTGATGACGTGGCTGTTCGGGCACTGATCACGTGTTTATCAGGCAGTGATCAGTGACTGACAGGCGCTCATCAGGGGACTGTGCACGCACTGATCAGGTGGCTGATCAGGAACTGACCACCTGACGGCGCATGCAGTGATCACGTGGCTGGTCGTTCACTGATCACGTGTTTATCATACGGTGATCACGTGACTGAGAGGCGCTGATATCGTGACTGAGCATGCACTGATCATGTGCCGGGAGCCGGGGAGGCATTCCACTCTGGACAAAGGTCATGAGGAAGGAGGCTCGGCATACGCAAATGCGGGATCGAGCCTCAGGAGTCCACCCGGATATTCTCGAGCATCTCCCCCCAAAAAACCGGAGTCTGCCTACTGTATTGCTTTGTGCTCTCACCTCTGATTTCACTGGGGGCTGTCCCCCACCACCATCTCGCTCTCTCTGTCAAAGAGGTAACTTACAGCTCCAATTCATAAAGTTCCTTGTCATTCTTCCCTTTAACTTCCAGCTGAGTCTCCATCTGGAGCGCGGAACCCACCACGCTTACTAATTATGCCTGGGCTGCTAAGACCCACTCGAGAAGGTGTCTAGGGTGAGGCAACTTTCGCTATTCGAGAGGGCGCCTGCGGCCTACGTAAGTGGTGCAAACTTCTTGTCTTGAAGTTTGATTGGTCTTCCGCGTAAACCAAGCTACTCAGTCTCTTTTCTCCACCGAATTTTCCTACTGAGCTCTCCTCATACTATTATTCTTGACATCTCTGATTAGCATATAAATAGTCGCCTAGGCCATCTCTCCTTCGAATACCCTGGATCAGTTGGGGCTGGTCCCCGGCAGGTGGCGACCGAACAGGGACCTCAGGAGGCAATACTCAAAGAGCTGAGCAGACACGAACCACGCAATCAGCAGGCAATAAGCATGGAGCTCAGCAGTGACGAATCATGCTGCTCAACTGGCAATAATCAAGCACGTGACCAGGCAGGAATCACGCAGCTCAGCTGGCAATTGTCAAGCAGATGAGCCGACAGGAATCACGCAGCTCAGATGGCAATTGTCATGCAGATGAGCCGGCAGGAATCACGCAGCTCAGCAGGCCCTGATCACGTGACTCTGCAGGCACTGATCACGTGGCTGATCAAGTCCAGATCACGTGACTGAGCATGCACTGATCACGTGGCTATCATGCACTGATGACGTGACTGCGCATGCACTGATGACGTGGCTGATCAGGCACTGATCACATGGCTCATCATGCACTGATCACGTGTTTATCAGGCAATGATCAGTGACTGACAGGCGCTGATCATGGGACTGTGCACGCACTGATCACGTGGCTATCATGCACTGATCACGTGACTGCGCATGCACTGATGACGTGGCTGTTCGGGCACTGATCACGTGTTTATCAGGCAGTGATCAGTGACTGACAGGCGCTGATCAGGGGACTGTGCACGCACTGATCAGGTGGCTGATCAGGAACTGACCACCTGACTGCGCATGCAGTGATCACGTGGCTGGTCGTTCACTGATCACGTGTTTATTATACGGTGATCACGTGACTGAGAGGTGCTGATCACGTGACTGTGCATGCACTGATCATGTGCCGGGAGCCGGGGAGGCATTCCACTCTAGACAAAGGTCATGAGGAAGGAGGCTCGGCATACGCAAATGCGGGATCGAGCCTCAGGAGTCCACCCGGATATTCTCGAGCATCTCCCCCCAAAAAAACCGGAGTCTGCCTACTGTATTGCTTTGTGCTCTCACCTCTGATTTCACTGGGGGCTGTCCCCCACCACCATCTCGCTCTCTCTGTCAAAGAGTTAACTTACAGCTCCAATTCATAAAGTTCCTTGTCATTCTTCCCTTTAACTTCCAGCTGAGTCTCCATCTGGAGCGCGGAACCCACCACGCTTACTAATTATGCCTGGGCTGCTAAGACCCACTCGAGAAGGTGTCTAGGGTGAGGCACCTTTCGCTATTCGAGAGGGCGCCTGCGGCCTACGTAAGTGGTGCAAACTTCTTGTCTTGAAGTTTGATTGGTCTTCCGCGTAAACCAAGCTACTCAGTCTCTTTTCTCCACCGAATTTTCCTACTGAGCTCTCCTCATACTATTATTCTTGACATCTCTGATTAGCATATAAATAGTCGCCTAGGCCATCTCTCCTTCGAATACCCTGGATCAGTTGGGGCTGGTCCCCGGCAGGTGGCGACCGAACAGGGACCTCAGGAGGCAATACTCAAAGAGCTGAGCAGACACGAACCACGCAATCAGCAGGCAATAAGCATGGAGCTCAGCAGTGACGAATCATGCTGCTCAACTGGCAATAATCAAGCACGTGACCCGGCAGGAATCACGCAGCTCAGCAGGCCCTGATCACGTGACTCTGCAGGCACTGATCACGTGGCTGATCAAGTCCAGATCACGTGACTGAGCATGCACTGATCACGTGGCTATCATGCACTGATGACGTGACTGCGCATGCACTGATGACGTGGCTGATCGGGCACTGATCACATGGCTCATCATGCACTGATCACGTGTTTATCAGGCAATGATCAGTGACTGACAGGCGCTGATCATGGGACTGTGCACGCACTGATCACGTGGCTATCATGCACTGATCACGTGACTGCGCATGCACTGATGACGTGGCTGTTCGGGCACTGATCACGTGTTTATCAGGCAGTGATCAGTGACTGACAGGCGCTGATCAGGGGACTGTGCACGCACTGATCAGGTGGCTGATCAGGAACTGACCACCTGACTGCGCATGCAGTGATCACGTGGCTGGTCGTTCACTGATCACGTGTTTATCATACGGTGATCACGTGACTGAGAGGCGCTGATCACGTGACTGTGCCGTCAGTGATCACGTGGCTGAGCAGGCACTGATATCGTGACTGAGCATGCACTGATCATGTGCCGGGAGCCGGGGAGGCATTCCACTCTGGACAAAGGTCATGAGGAAGGAGGCTCGGCATACGCAAATGCGGGATCGAGCCTCAGGAGTCCACCCGGATATTCTCGAGCATCTCCCCCCAAAAAACCAGAGTCTGCCTACTGTATTGCTTTGTGCTCTCACCTCTGATTTCACTGGGGGCTGTCCCCCACCACCATCTCGCTCTCTCTGTCAAAGAGTTAACTTACAGCTCCAATTCATAAAGTTCCTTGTCATTCTTCCCTTTAACTTCCAGCTGAGTCTCCATCTGGAGCGCGGAACCCACCACGCTTACTAATTATGCCTGGGCTGCTAAGACCCACTCGAGAAGGTGTCTAGGGTGAGGCACCTTTCGCTATTCGAGAGGCGCCTGCGGCCTACGTAAGTGGTGCAAACTTCTTGTCTTGAAGTTTGATTGGTCTTCCGCGTAAACCAAGCTACTCAGTCTCTTTTCTCCACCGAATTTTCCTACTGAGCTCTCCTCATACTATTATTCTTGACATCTCTGATTAGCATATAAATAGTCGCCTAGGCCATCTCTCCTTCGAATACCCTGGATCAGTTGGGGCTGGTCCCCGGCAGGTGGCGACCGAACAGGGACCTCAGGAGGCAATACTCAAAGAGCTGAGCAGACACGAACCACGCAATCAGCAGGCAATAAGCATGGAGCTCAGCAGTGACGAATCATGCTGCTCAACTGGCAATAATCAAGCACGTGACCAGGCAGGAATCACGCAGCTCAGCTGGCAATTGTCAAGCAGATGAGCCGACAGGAATCACGCAGCTCAGATGGCAATTGTCATGCAGATGAGCCGGCAGGAATCACGCAGCTCAGCAGGCCCTGATCACGTGACTCTGCAGGCACTGATCACGTGGCTGATCAAGTCCAGATCACGTGACTGAGCATGCACTGATCACGTGGCTATCATGCACTGATGACGTGACTGCGCATGCACTGATGACGTGGCTGATCAGGCACTGATCACATGGCTCATCATGCACTGATCACGTGTTTATCAGGCAATGATCAGTGACTGACAGGCGCTGATCATGGGACTGTGCACGCACTGATCACGTGGCTATCATGCACTGATCACGTGACTGCGCATGCACTGATGACGTGGCTGTTCGGGCACTGATCACGTGTTTATCAGGCAGTGATCAGTGACTGACAGGCGCTGATCAGGGGACTGTGCACGCACTGATCAGGTGGCTGATCAGGAACTGACCACCTGACTGCGCATGCAGTGATCACGTGGCTGGTCGTTCACTGATCACGTGTTTATCATACGGTGATCACGTGACTGAGAGGCACTGATATCGTGACTGAGCATGCACTGATCATGTGCCGGGAGCCGGGGAGGCATTCCACTCTGGACAAAGGTCATGAGGAAGGAGGCTCGGCATACGCAAATGCGGGATCGAGCCTCAGGAGTCCACCCGGATATTCTCGAGCATCTCCCCCCAAAAAAACCGGAGTCTGCCTACTGTATTGCTTTGTGCTCTCACCTCTGATTTCACTGGGGGCTGTCCCCCACCACCATCTCGCTCTCTCTGTCAAAGAGTTAACTTACAGCTCCAATTCATAAAGTTCCTTGTCATTCTTCCCTTTAACTTCCAGCTGAGTCTCCATCTGGAGCGCGGAACCCACCACGCTTACTAATTATGCCTGGGCTGCTAAGACCCACTCGAGAAGGTGTCTAGGGTGAGGCACCTTTCGCTATTCGAGAGGCGCCTGCGGCCTACGTAAGTGGTGCAAACTTCTTGTCTTGAAGTTTGATTGGTCTTCCGCGTAAACCAAGCTACTCAGTCTCTTTTCTCCACCGAATTTTCCTACTGAGCTCTCCTCATACTATTATTCTTGACATCTCTGATTAGCATATAAATAGTCGCCTAGGCCATCTCTCCTTCGAATACCCTGGATCAGTTGGGGCTGGTCCCCGGCAGGTGGCGACCGAACAGGGACCTCAGGAGGCAATACTCAAAGAGCTGAGCAGACACGAACCACGCAATCAGCAGGCAATAAGCATGGAGCTCAGCAGTGACGAATCATGCTGCTCAACTGGCAATAATCAAGCACGTGACCAGGCAGGAATCACGCAGCTCAGCTGGCAATTGTCAAGCAGATGAGCCGACAGGAATCACGCAGCTCAGCTGGCAATTGTCATGCAGATGAGCCGGCAGGAATCACGCAGCTCAGCAGGCCCTGATCACGTGACTCTGCAGGCACTGATCACGTGGCTGATCAAGTCCAGATCACGTGACTGAGCATGCACTGATCACGTGGCTATCATGCACTGATGACGTGACTGCGCATGCACTGATGACGTGGCTGATCGGGCACTGATCACATGGCTCATCATGCACTGATCACGTGTTTATCAGGCAATGATCAGTGACTGACAGGCGCTGATCATGGGACTGTGCACGCACTGATCACGTGGCTATCATGCACTGATCACGTGACTGCGCATGCACTGATGACGTGGCTGTTCGGGCACTGATCACGTGTTTATCAGGCAGTGATCAGTGACTGACAGGCGCTGATCAGGGGACTGTGCACGCACTGATCAGGTGGCTGATCAGGAACTGACCACCTGACTGCGCATGCAGTGATCACGTGGCTGGTCGTTCACTGATCACGTGTTTATCATACGGTGATCACGTGACTGAGAGGCGCTGATCATGTGCCGGGAGCCCGGGAGGCATTCCACTCTGGACAAAGGTCATGAGGAAGGAGGCTCGGCATACGCAAATGCGGGATCGAGCCTCAGGAGTCCACCCGGATATTCTCGAGCATCTCCCCCAAAAAAACCGGAGTCTGCCTACTGTATTGCTTTGTGCTCTCACCTCTGATTTCACTGGGGGCTGTCCCCCACCACCATCTCGCTCTCTCTGTCAAAGAGTTAACTTACAGCTCCAATTCATAAAGTTCCTTGTCATTCTTCCCTTTAACTTCCAGCTGAGTCTCCATCTGGAGCGCGGAACCCACCACGCTTACTAATTATGCCTGGGCTGCTAAGACCCACTCGAGAAGGTGTCTAGGGTGAGGCACCTTTCGCTATTCGAGAGGGCGCCTGCGGCCTACGTAAGTGGTGCAAACTTCTTGTCTTGAAGTTTGATTGGTCTTCCGCGTAAACCAAGCTACTCAGTCTCTTTTCTCCACCGAATTTTCCTACTGAGCTCTCCTCATACTATTATTCTTGACATCTCTGATTAGCATATAAATAGTCGCCTAGGCCATCTCTCCTTCGAATACCCTGGATCAGTTGGGGCTGGTCCCCGGCAGGTGGCGACCGAACAGGGACCTCAGGAGGCAATACTCAAAGAGCTGAGCAGACACGAACCACGCAATCAGCAGGCAATAAGCATGGAGCTCAGCAGTGACGAATCATGCTGCTCAACTGGCAATAATCAAGCACGTGACCAGGCAGGAATCACGCAGCTCAGCAGGCCCTGATCACGTGACTCTGCAGGCACTGATCACGTGGCTGATCAAGTCCAGATCACGTGACTGAGCATGCACTGATCACGTGGCTATCATGCACTGATGACGTGACTGCGCATGCACTGATGACGTGGCTGATCAGGCACTGATCACATGGCTCATCATGCACTGATCACGTGTTTATCAGGCAATGATCAGTGACTGACAGGCGCTGATCATGGGACTGTGCACGCACTGATCACGTGGCTATCATGCACTGATCACGTGACTGCGCATGCACTGATGACGTGGCTGTTCGGGCACTGATCACGTGTTTATCAGGCAGTGATCAGTGACTGACAGGCGCTGATCAGGGGACTGTGCACGCACTGATCAGGTGGCTGATCAGGAACTGACCACCTGACTGCGCATGCAGTGATCACGTGGCTGGTCGTTCACTGATCACGTGTTTATCATACGGTGATCACGTGACTGAGAGGCGCTGATCACGTGACTGTGCCGTCAGTGATCACGTGGCTGAGCAGGCACTGATATCGTGACTGAGCATGCACTGATCATGTGCCGGGAGCCGGGGAGGCATTCCACTCTGGACAAAGGTCATGAGGAAGGAGGCTCGGCATACGCAAATGCGGGATCGAGCCTCAGGAGTCCACCCGGATATTCTCGAGCATCTCCCCCAAAAAACCCAGAGTCTGCCTACTGTATTGCTTTGTGCTCTCACCTCTGATTTCACTGGGGGCTGTCCCCCACCACCATCTCGCTCTCTCTGTCAAAGAGTTAACTTACAGCTCCAATTCATAAAGTTCCTTGTCATTCTTCCCTTTAACTTCCAGCTGAGTCTCCATCTGGAGCGCGGAACCCACCACGCTTACTAATTATGCCTGGGCTGCTAAGACCCACTCGAGAAGGTGTCTAGGGTGAGGCACCTTTCGCTATTCGAGAGGGCGCCTGCGGCCTACGTAAGTGGTGCAAACTTCTTGTCTTGAAGTTTGATTGGTCTTCCGCGTAAACCAAGCTACTCAGTCTCTTTTCTCCACCGAATTTTCCTACTGAGCTCTCCTCATACTATTATTCTTGACATCTCTGATTAGCATATAAATAGTCGCCTAGGCCATCTCTCCTTCGAATACCCTGGATCAGTTGGGGCTGGTCCCCGGCAGGTGGCGACCGAACAGGGACCTCAGGAGGCAATACTCAAAGAGCTGAGCAGACACGAACCACGCAATCAGCAGGCAATAAGCATGGAGCTCAGCAGTGACGAATCATGCTGCTCAACTGGCAATAATCAAGCACGTGACCAGGCAGGAATCACGCAGCTCAGCTGGCAATTGTCAAGCAGATGAGCCGACAGGAATCACGCAGCTCAGATGGCAATTGTCATGCAGATGAGCCGGCAGGAATCACGCAGCTCAGCAGGCCCTGATCACGTGACTCTGCAGGCACTGATCACGTGGCTGATCAAGTCCAGATCACGTGACTGAGCATGCACTGATCACGTGGCTATCATGCACTGATGACGTGACTGCGCATGCACTGATGACGTGGCTGATCAGGCACTGATCACATGGCTCATCATGCACTGATCACGTGTTTATCAGGCAATGATCAGTGACTGACAGGCGCTGATCATGGGACTGTGCACGCACTGATCACGTGGCTATCATGCACTGATCACGTGACGGCGCATGCACTGATGACGTGGCTGATCGGGCACTGATCACCTGGCTCATCATGCACTGATCACGTGTTTATCAGGCAATGATCAGTGACTGACAGTGATCATGGGACTGACTGATCACGTGGCTATCATGCACTGATCACTGCGCATGCACTGATGCGTGATCGCACTGATCACGTGATCAGGCAGTGATCAGTGACTGACAGCGCTGATCAGGGGACTGTGCACGCACTGATCAGGTGGCTGATCAGGAACTGACCACCTGACTGCGCATGCAGTGATCACGTGGCTGGTCGTTCACTGATCACGTGTTTATCATACGGTGATCACGTGACTGAGAGGCGCTGATCACGTGACTGTGCCGTCAGTGATCACGTGGCTGAGCAGGCACTGATATCGTGACTGAGCATGCACTGATCATGTGCCGGGAGCCGGGGAGGCATTCCACTCTGGACAAAGGTCATGAGGAAGGAGGCTCGGCATACGCAAATGCGGGATCGAGCCTCAGGAGTCCACCCGGATATTCTCGAGCATCTCCCCCCAAAAAACCCAGAGTCTGCCTACTGTATTGCTTTGTGCTCTCACCTCTGATTTCACTGGGGGCTGTCCCCCACCACCATCTCGCTCTCTCTGTCAAAGAGTTAACTTACAGCTCCAATTCATAAAGTTCCTTGTCATTCTTCCCTTTAACTTCCAGCTGAGTCTCCATCTGGAGCGCGGAACCCACCACGCTTACTAATTATGCCTGGGCTGCTAAGACCCACTCGAGAAGGTGTCTAGGGTGAGGCACCTTTCGCTATTCGAGAGGGCGCCTGCGGCCTACGTAAGTGGTGCAAACTTCTTGTCTTGAAGTTTGATTGGTCTTCCGCGTAAACCAAGCTACTCAGTCTCTTTTCTCCACCGAATTTTCCTACTGAGCTCTCCTCATACTATTATTCTTGACATCTCTGATTAGCATATAAATAGTCGCCTAGGCCATCTCTCCTTCGAATACCCTGGATCAGTTGGGGCTGGTCCCCGGCAGGTGGCGACCGAACAGGGACCTCAGGAGGCAATACTCAAAGAGCTGAGCAGACACGAACCACGCAATCAGCAGGCAATAAGCATGGAGCTCAGCAGTGACGAATCATGCTGCTCAACTGGCAATAATCAAGCACGTGACCAGGCAGGAATCACGCAGCTCAGCTGGCAATTGTCAAGCAGATGAGCCGACAGGAATCACGCAGCTCAGCTGGCAATTGTCATGCAGATGAGCCGGCAGGAATCACGCAGCTCAGCAGGCCCTGATCACGTGACTCTGCAGGCACTGATCACGTGGCTGATCAAGTCCAGATCACGTGACTGAGCATGCACTGATCACGTGGCTATCATGCACTGATGACGTGACTGCGCATGCACTGATGACGTGGCTGATCAGGCACTGATCACATGGCTCATCATGCACTGATCACGTGTTTATCAGGCAATGATCAGTGACTGACAGGCGCTGATCATGGGACTGTGCACGCACTGATCACGTGGCTATCATGCACTGATCACGTGACTGCGCATGCACTGATGACGTGGCTGTTCGGGCACTGATCACGTGTTTATCAGGCAGTGATCAGTGACTGACAGGCGCTGATCAGGGGACTGTGCACACTGATCAGGTGGCTGATCAGGAACTGACCACCTGACCGCGCATGCAGTGATCACGTGGCTGGTCGTTCACTGATCACGTGTTTATCATACGGTGATCACGTGACTGAGAGGCGCTGATCACGTGACTGTGCCGTCAGTGATCACGTGGCTGAGCAGGCACTGATATCGTGACTGAGCATGCACTGATCATGTGCCGGGAGCCGGGGAGGCATTCCACTCTGGACAAAGGTCATGAGGAAGGAGGCTCGGCATACGCAAATGCGGGATCGAGCCTCAGGAGTCCACCCGGATATTCTCGAGCATCTCCCCCCAAAAAAACCAGAGTCTGCCTACTGTATTGCTTTGTGCTCTCACCTCTGATTTCACTGGGGGCTGTCCCCCACCACCATCTCGCTCTCTCTGTCAAAGAGTTAACTTACAGCTCCAATTCATAAAGTTCCTTGTCATTCTTCCCTTTAACTTCCAGCTGAGTCTCCATCTGGAGCGCGGAACCCACCACGCTTACTAATTATGCCTGGGCTGCTAAGACCCACTCGAGAAGGTGTCTAGGGTGAGGCACCTTTCGCTATTCGAGAGGGCGCCTGCGGCCTACGTAAGTGGTGCAAACTTCTTGTCTTGAAGTTTGATTGGTCTTCCGCGTAAACCAAGCTACTCAGTCTCTTTTCTCCACCGAATTTTCCTACTGAGCTCTCCTCATACTATTATTCTTGACATCTCTGATTAGCATATAAATAGTCGCCTAGGCCATCTCTCCTTCGAATACCCTGGATCAGTTGGGGCTGGTCCCCGGCAGGTGGCGACCGAACAGGGACCTCAGGAGGCAATACTCAAAGAGCTGAGCAGACACGAACCACGCAATCAGCAGGCAATAAGCATGGAGCTCAGCAGTGACGAATCATGCTGCTCAACTGGCAATAATCAAGCACGTGACCAGGCAGGAATCACGCAGCTCAGCTGGCAATTGTCAAGCAGATGAGCCGACAGGAATCACGCAGCAGCTGGCAATTGTCATGCAGATGAGCCGGCAGGAATCACGCAGCTCAGCAGGCCCTGATCACGTGACTCTGCAGGCACTGATCACGTGGCTGATCAAGTCCAGATCACGTGACTGAGCATGCACTGATCACGTGGCTATCATGCACTGATGACGTGACTGCGCATGCACTGATGACGTGGCTGATCAGGCACTGATCACATGGCTCATCATGCACTGATCACGTGTTTATCAGGCAATGATCAGTGACTGACAGGCGCTGATCATGGGACTGTGCACGCACTGATCACGTGGCTATCATGCACTGATCACGTGACTGCGCATGCACTGATGACGTGGCTGTTCGGGCACTGATCACGTGTTTATCAGGCAGTGATCAGTGACTGACAGGCGCTGATCAGGGGACTGTGCACGCACTGATCAGGTGGCTGATCAGGAACTGACCACCTGACTGCGCATGCAGTGATCACGTGGCTGGTCGTTCACTGATCACGTGTTTATCATACGGTGATCACGTGACTGAGAGGCGCTGATCACGTGACTGTGCCGTCAGTGATCACGTGGCTGAGCAGGCACTGATAA